>NC_049210.1:0-222500 GCF_013347855.1 Anguilla anguilla
ATAGCAAGTGCAAGTGTAACCCAGGGTTCCAAGACACATATTGAATAGATAGTGAAACAAAGAAAAATAGTAAATAACTAGTAGCAAGTAAATAAGTAAATTATAATTCAAAATGGAGACAAAGAAATTGTATTTTTCCTTATTAAAAGTATTTTTTCTTTTATGTGCAGAAAGATAAGTTGATAGAAGGATTAGACAACCAATGCGGATAATGATACTTGTACATTTGTTGATTGGTCATGTCAGATGACAAGCCCGCCCTAACTTCCTCTGGTCAAGATGGCTTAAGCGACAGCAGACATGCGAAAATTTCTCTGAACAGATTAAGCTAATTCGAAGTGAATTACAAGTGAATTTAGGATACAATTGCAGATATTTTATTGAGGAGTGACAGTAACTTGAAAAGAAACAGATTTATAAAGAAATAACGAAGATTTGCAACGTTCTTCTATCGCCCTGTGTGACGGCCGCGTGAAAGAAAATTTTCTGCATTCGCCATTAAGATCGTTGAAAACCGAACTTTGTACAACTTTGAACATATTCCTTGGTGAGTCCGCATTCTAAGACTATCTATCTTATTTCACTGCCGTAGTATCAGTTAGCTTGGGTGTCTTCAGAAACGAAAATGTTAAACGTAGTCGTAATAAAAAAAGATCCGAAAATGAAGGTTGCTAAGTAGCTAGCTTCATGTGATTTAAAGGTCTGGTAGTAGCAGCTAGCTAAGTTGGCTAGCTATAGCAACTCGCGGCTAAACCGGCAAATGTGTATAATTGATGTGTGGGGTGTAGGCCGGGCTAACAGCAGGGCTGTTTCCTGCTTTGTGATTGTGGTGGTAGACGAACCAGGCAGTTCGCCACATAGCAAGCTGAAAATATATTGAAGCGGGGACAATGTGATGTAACGTTAGCTAGAAGAAGGGCATTTGAAAATTCTCCGGTTGTGTTCTGAAAGTGTATCTCCTGTGTAATCGCATATCGCAGCCACATCGGCGTACTCTTTGTTAAATGTTATTTAAAACGAATGTATGTTGTGGTACCTTTTATTAGAAAGCTAACGTAACTAGCTAGCTAGCTAGTGCTGCGAGGAAACGTCAGTGGGTGAGTTTGGAAGCACTGCAACAAGATATGAGTAGTGAATTGAGTGAGCTAATGGTGGCTAATTCTACTTCCAGTTAATCAGAATCTAGATATGCTGACAGAATGAGAACAGATTGACAATTGATATAAGCTTTATCCAAGTTTATTTCACAGAGTAAATGGAAGGTTACAAGTGTTATACAATTTAGATGTTCACAGTGTATACTATGTCTTAATCTGAATGTACAGACTACTGATGAGTCTTTGGCTTTGTGTTGCAAGGCCGGGTTTTTTTTGTTGTTGGATTTGAACTGCTGTGCTGGATCCTGGATTCGTCCGCCCTGCTTGCCTTCGCTGGAGAGCTACAGCGGCGCGCGGACTGGCGAGCCACCCATGTGATCGACCTGAAATCTTAAAGAGAAGGAAAGAGTTCAGTTGTGCTTTCTAAGATGGTGGTAGGACAAGAGTTTGAATTCTACAAACTGGAACTCAGCAACAAGTGGTCCAACAACCACACGGACTAAACTGATTTGCACAGATAGTGTTTTAGAAAAGTGTTTTGGTGTTATAGTGTGATAAGTTTCCTTTGCATAGGTACTTTCAGTAGTACTACATAAGGGTCTTGCTTTCAAAATAAAAGTCCTCAAATCTAATTAGTGACAAATCATACTAGAACCAAATAACTAATAATAGGGATTAACTGAAACACATCAAAGAAATACTAAAAGTATGGTTAAGGTATAAAGATAGGAAAAATAGTCAAATTAGTGGAACCAGAGAAAATATAAATACAGACACAAAGTAAAAGGGCTTGGGACCAACTTGTATTTTTTTCCTTTCCCCATTTTGTAGATATGTGTACTGTTGTTGTTTAATGCTTTCTACTTTGTAATAAAAACAAAGGGTACAGAGAACCAAAAAGGGAAAATTTAAATTTAAAAGAAAAAAAATCATTCTCTTACCTTTGAAATATAGATCCTGCTTCCGTGTGCTTCATTCTTGATGTGCAAACCGCCTCTCTCTCGCGAGTCGAATCTGTTGTCTTCTGATCTGGTCCATACTTACCTGATTTTATCCATTCTAGTAACGGTGTTAATATTGAAGCACTTGTTACAGAGGAGAACCCCCTTACACAAGCAATTTGCTTGTCACTCAGACCATGTATCGAAGTTTAGTGCCATATTTTGAGTTAAAATTTTTTATTTTTCTCCAATTTAAATGTCATAAAGTAAACACAAATGTCCCATTCATGGAATGGAGAACTTAAAAAGCTGAAATACAAATGAAATTATAAATAATATAACGGTAATAGTGGTCACCCCATATCATGTCATTGGTGTTGCTGCCTCACAAAACTTTTATTTTGAAAAAAATGAAATGACTTTTATAAGTAATTTTTGGTTCAAGAGGTCATTGGAAGAAGTGTGATCAACATATGCACATGGTGAGTCTGCTGTCTCTCTTCATTTGTTATAAATTTGATGATTTATGTGTTAATTCTACATGAGGCTTTTAAATATGTCATTGGTGTTAGTCATTCATAGGAAGGGGAATTAGAAATAGATAATAGAAATGGATTAAATTATATATTTGAATGATTTTAATATGATTGAAGACATGTGGTTTGAGGTACTGTGGTGTCCATTTTGTAAAGAACCATTTGTTCGACAAATTGTCATTGGTGTTACCGTCATTGGTGTTACTACTCCTCCTGGTAACACCAATGACAATCAGTAACACCAATGACATTCTTGTGTAAATGAGCTTTTATAAAAGCTTCAACATAAGTATTTAAAGCAAAATAGCACATTGTTTCTTTTTCATAACTTTCTATTATTATTATTTTTGTCAGGTATGGCGAAATTGAGTGCAGCTGAGAAGCAGAGGTTTTATAGACAGCGCAGGGATGCTGACCCTACACGTAGAGCAGAGTATTTAGTGAAAAGGCAACAGGGTTATGCTAATGATATAGCAACAGGAAAAAGACACAACATAAATGATCTCAGTGAAAGGGCAAAGAGAGGTCAGCGCAAGGCATGGCGAGTCAACCAGGCAAGACACAGGCAACACATGAGAGCAGGAGAGACAGTCTTGACCCCCCCATCATCTCCAGGGAGTTAACCCAGCATCTCAAGGTAGAACTGAAGATATTGGGTCTCATTCACTATTATTGTAAAGTGGTTTGCATGTGCAGGTCATTTTCAATTAGCATAATACACGCTCCAGAAAAGCCCATATAAGGGCTTCTTGCTTAACCAAGATTCAAAATCAAAAGATAAACCAAAATAAACAATTGAATATCTTTGCATATAGGGTAAATGTCCCTATTAAGCCCACATACCATATAAGCCCACTTGCAACTTCTGAGTCAAATTAAAAAAAACTACATCATCACTTTTTGCTGTGTGATGTTTTTTCAAATGAAGCTGCTTGTTACGTAAATGACACTTTTTATTGTAAGTCAATCACATTTATCGATATTGAGTTATCGAAGCACATGTGTGAAGTTGCAAAAAAACGTAGGTGATTTTGGTACCCTCAGAAAATAACATTTTTAGTATATTTCTACTCTTGTTTTTGGAAAGTACTCACTTGTTATCAAAATTTAAGTGATTAGTGTTTTGAATGAGACATATGTTGGAATATTACCTGAATTAGAAATATTGTGTCTTTTGAAATCAAAATATGAGTTTTAGCACGCTAGCAAACAGACCACATGCTGCATCAATACAGTAGCTACATAGTATGGTTCATTGCAATGACATAAAGCATGATAAGCATGTATAGTTTATATTTTTGTATGCAGTTTATATTATTATACTGTTAAATAGACAATGAATGTGTATGTTTATCTTTATTTATTTTTTAATCAACATTTTTACCTGGTGGGCTTAAAGGGGACTCTAGCAAAAAAATCACACTGAGTGAGGTGGATGTAAATGAGTATAGCTAATTACTTCTCTACATGATCAATTTATACTTTTCATAATTATGTTAGTGCACCATATATAGATTTATTTCATATAGTTGTTTTTTAATGTCATGTGAGTAGAATAAAATATTCTGTCTTTTAATCATAAATTCACTGATGTTCCCTTTAAGCCCACCTGTTCCCATTAAGCCCACTTTACTGTGTTTCAATGGGGATTTTCTCCCTTTTGAACTTTGAACCATTTTCCTCCCTAATTTTGACCTCACCTGATGAATCAGCTCCATAATTCAGATAATTAATACCCACATTTAAATATCAGTGATATTGCATAGGTCAATTCATTCTGGATAGGCCTGTGTTCTATCTTAACATTAGCAATAATTTTTTAATCTTTACTTTTCAGATGAGTTTTAGTTTAAGATGACTAAAACACAAAAGAACTACAGTTCATGCCCACACATGATAGAAGCGCAAGTTCATCCTATGCAAAGCAGGGCTGTAGGGACCTGGACCATTCTATTTGCACAATCATGAGGTCGTTGAAAATCTACAAAAACAAGATGAAAGCCATGAACGACTTGTTAGCATAAGACAAAGACAACCACAACGTGGGCAAAAGATTGAAACAAACAAATAAAATAAAGCTTAGACCACCCTATAACCTATGTTATGTTACACTACTAAGATGGAGCATGGAGCAAATGATAGCCTTACTAAAACGATACAATCACCTCAAAGAGCATAGGCCTACGTTTAGTCTAGGAGAAAGTAGAAATTGCAGAAATGTTGACATCTTTCTTGTTTATTTTGTTTAAGTTATAGGCTAATGATACATGAGCTTCAATATGTTATGACTGATGTCTCCTCATAATGAACTGTATGTTTTAATGTTACTCCACAATGAACTGAATGGTTTTAAAATGTGTTTTTACAATGTTTTCAAACTACTATCCTAAATGTGATTAACATTTGAAAAGTTATTGTTTAATTGTAAATCCTGAAACTGACTTATTTACTATCCTTAGAACATTAATATTGAACCTGAAATTGTTTTTCGTTCAGTCAGTCGGTCTTCAGAAATCTTCATAAAAACACCTGCACTTTCAACCAGCTGACTGGACCAGAAATTTTGGCCAATTTCAAATGCCAACAGCACACCATAGGATAGAGATACAGACAAAATGACAACACATATTGAAAGATGAAGTATTGAAGAGTAATTTCCACTATAGTTTTGATTTTGTTCGTAAATAGTTTTTTGGCTACATTCCAAAGAAGACATGTTGTAAGTTTAGCTTTTTCTGTGTTGACAACACAGCAGAAAGGCTGGTCATGCCTATTTCAAATGCCATTTACAGGCCATAGGATAGGAGTGGAGACTAAATGAAAATAGCTATTGAGAGCTAAGAGATTACAGATTTGAATAGAACAAGTTTGTATTGTTAAGATTTTTTAAATATTTATTTATTTATCAACAAATCATGAAGTGGGCTTATTTGGAACACCCATGGGCTTAAAGGGTACATTAGGTACCCATTAACCCCATGCCAGACTTTTGACATATTTTGACAAATTAAACAATAAAAACATTAGAAATTGGTATAAATGAATTATTGACACTTCAAATGAGAGATTAGACTTTCATTTTAACTAAAATGTTCTCACTTAAATTGGGGCAGTATACATTAAAAATGTCTGAAAAGCGGATTTGGTGGGCTTAATAGGGACGTTTACCCTACACCGTTAGTGAATGAAACCCATTATGTATATAGGAAATTACAAGCGTATTCAAACAAACCTGGAATTCAGATATCAGGACTAAAATATGTCACAGTACAAGGATTTATTTAAGCATAGTAATGCATACTACACAGTGTAGCTTTGAATAAAAAAAAATAAGCTGCAAGCTGCAATAATGTGGCCAAGCAGCTTATTATCATTATTATTATTATTATTATTATTATAATAAAGCTACACTGTGTAGTTTGGGGATTAACTGCCATGATTATGAACTTTGTATATCTATATTAAAGATATTGCTTTAATAAATACAGTGCTCCCTGACTACATTACATTACAGGCATTTGGCAGACGCTCTTATCCAGAGCGACGTACAACAAAGTGTATAATCATAACCAGGAACAAGTATGACGAAACCCCTAGAGAGAAGTACCGGTCCAAGTACAGGGAACAACCGCATAGTTCAACTTGGACCCTGATGGTTAAACTGATTAACACCAACAACGAGAACGGCAACAACGCAATCTATGGAAAAAAAAAAAAAAAAAAAAAATACAAGTAGTCGTTAGGACGGGCGCATCAACTAAGTCACCTATGAAACAGCTGCCTAGTTACAACCCTAAGTTTAGTCATTTACAGGGGGGAAGGGAGGGATGGGGAGAGGTGCAGCCTGAAGAGGTGGGTCTTCAGTCGTCATTTGAAATGGGTCACAGTCTCAGCTGTTCTGACCTCCACAGGGAGGTCATTCCACCATCGTGGGGCCAGAACAGACAGGAGACGTGTTCTGGAAGTGCAGGTGCGAAGAGGGGGAGGTGCTAGGCGTCCTGAGGTAGCAGAACGGAGGGATCTGGCTGGCATGTAGGGTTTGAATATCTTCTGAAGGTATGCTGGGGCTGATCCCTTGACTGCCTGGTATGCTAGGACCAATGTTTTCAATTTGATGCCAGCTATAACAGGCAGCCAGTGGAGGGTAGTGAGCAGGGGAGTTACGTGGGAGTGTCTGGGGAGGTTGAAGACCAGACGAGCCGCAGCATTCTGAATGAGCTGCAGGGGTCTGGTGGCAGATGCCGGTAGTCCAGCCAGAAGAGAGTTGCAGTAGTCCAGGCGGGATAGAACCATTGCTTGGACCAGGAGCTGGGTTGAGTAGCTGGTGAGAAAGGGGCGGATTCTGCGGATGTTGTATAGGAAAAATCTGCATGCCCGGGTTACTGCTGCAATGTTGTTGGAGAGGGACAGCCTGTTGTCCATCATCACTCCGAGATTCTTGGCGCAGGGTGATGATGTCACTACGGTGTCCCCTAAGGAAATGGAAAAGTCGAGGAGGGGAGAGGTTGGAGCAGGAATAAAGATTAGCTCCGTCTTTCCCGGGTTGAGCTTCAGGTGGTGATTGTCCATCCAGCTCTGTATGTCCCTCAGGCAAGCGGAGATGCGGGCGGGGACCTGTGTGTCCCATGGGGAGAAGGAGAGAAAGAGTTGCGTGTCGTCGGCATAGGAATGATAGGACAAGCCATGGGCAGATATTACAGGGCCAAGGGATCTGGTGTACATGGAGAAGAGAAGGGGACCAAGGACTGAGCCCTGGGGAACTCCGGTGGTGAGGGGACGGGGTGGTGATACCTTACCCGCCCAGGCAACCTGGAAGGAGCGGTCAGAGAGGTAGGACTCAATCCAGTCAACGACTGTGCCGCGGATCCCTGTTGCTGCCAGGGAGGACAGGAGGGTAGAGTGCTCCACAATGTCAAATGCAGCGGAGAGGTCTAGAAGAATCAGGACAGAAGAGAGGGAGGCTGCTCGTGCGGCATGGAGTGACTCACTGACCGAGAGGAGTGCAGTCTCGGTCAAGTGGCCAGGCCTGAAGCCAGACTGCTGGGGATCAAGCAGGTTGTTCTCAGAGAAGAAAGCAGAGAGCTGGTTAGATGCAGCACGTTCAAGTGTTTTGGATAGGAAAGGGAGGAGAGATACCGGCCGGTAGTTCTGAATGACTGAAGGATCTAGTGTGGATTTCTTCAGCAGCGGGGTGATGTGGGCCTTCTTGAAGGATGAGGGGAAACATCCAGAAGATAGGGATGAGTTCACGAGGGAGGCCACAAAAGGGAGGATGTCTGGTGTGATTGCTTGAAGGAGAGATGAGGGGATAGGGTCGAGGGCGCAGGTGGTAGGGCGGTGGGTGAGCAGAAGCTGGGAGACTTCAGCGTCTGAGAGGAGAGAAAATGTGGAGAAACGGGGCGGAGGACGCAGAGGGGGTGAGGGGGCAGAGGACGCAGAGGGGGCAAAGGAGCTGCGGATGTCTGCAATCTTTTCCTCAAAGAATGCTGCAAAGTCATCTGCAGTGAAGGAAGACTGGGGTGGAGGAGGTGGCACGCTGAGGAGAGAAGAGAAAATAGACTTCTCTTCTTTTGTCACTGCCGCTAAGGCAAAATTCTACCAAACCAAAATTCATAACTCCATTTCTAACCCTCGTCAACTCTTCTCTGTCAGGAGAGACTGATAGGCTCAGAGGTCAGATGGGTCCCTGGATTTGTCCCACTTCCTCTCAGCAGCACAGAGGCTGGCCCTGGAGGTGCGTAGGATGTCAGACATCCATGGACTGGGAGGGGATGAACGTGCTGGCCTAGGGACTAAGGGGCATAGGGAGTCGAGTGTTGAGAGAGATGACGTCAGGGTGGAGGATGCAGAGTTAGTGGGGAGCTTGGAAAATGATTGAAGAGGGGGGAGGGAAGCAGTCACTGGGAGCAAGAGAAGAGGCTGATAGGGAGCGGAGGTTACGGCGGACAGTGACAGTGGGGATGGGAGGGGAGAGGGAGGGGGAGAGGGAGGGTGTGGGGAGAGGGGGAGGGAGAAGGAGATGAAATGATGCTGAGACGTATGCAGGGGGGTAACCGTAAGATTGGAGCTAGAGCAGGTCCTCAGGAAGATCAGGTCTAGGAGGTTGCCTGCCTTGTGGGTTGGAGGAGAGTGTTGTAGGGAGAGGTCAAAGGAGTCAAGTAGTGCTAGGAAGGCAGCAGACTGGGAGGCTTCTAGGTGGATGACTATACCAAGTCATTGGTCTTATAATGTGTCACTGGTGTTACTGCATGTTTGTTTGCTGATTTGATATTAAAGGGGCCGTTTTTGACTTTATAATAATTTTGTGTTTGTTGATTGTTGCTTTATTTATCAGTTGGCATTTTAAGGATAGTATCATTCCATTTTGAGACTGTCCTTCGGTTATTGTTGATATTATAGCAAAAACCTGATGGCGTAAATGAAAACATGTCACACAATACAACTTTACACATACCTGATTGAAATAAATAAATAAATAATAAAACATTTTTCTTTAAATTATTATCAACCTACTATGTCTTTGAGTATATGTGCAGATTGAATAGAGAAATACTATTCTGATAAGCTTTTAATGTTGTTTTTGGTATGAGTAATACCAATGACAAAAAGATGGCACAAGCATTCTTTGAGTCAATGTATAAAAATAATTAAAATACATTAAGCTTTCATTTTTGTGGATTGTTAAAGGCAAGAGGTTCATTAATATTGTACAATAAGTTTTGATTAAGTAAAATTAAATGCATTTCAAGACATGTTGCAATTCCAAATGCCACCATTTCTGTAGAATGACCCAGTTAGCATAGCCTCACAGTCACAAATAATATTGTGGCGATCCTGACAAAGACTAAGCTAGCTAGCTAGCTAGCTAGCTAGCGGGGCTGCAAAGCAATGTGGGGGGGGGGGGGGGGGGGGTTTGCATGGAATGTATATTATTGTTGTAAATAGCCAAACTGTTTGCATGTAGGCCAACATAGCGCTGCTTAACTGTAAATAGCCTGTGGGATTTTGTACAGTAGTCTTGTGAATAATCATGTTCAAACGCACTTATGTATACCCTTATGTATAAACTGCTAAACAGCACACATTCATCAGGCAATACACATTCACACAACGACAGTCATAATCCACAACCGTTTCTTACGGGGACACATTTCTCACTTCCATAATAAAACTCTTTGCAAAAACACATGATATCTCATAAAAAACACGTTCTCAACATTCAAAAATGCCAAGTTACTCAAAACTACTGATATCACAATGACGCCATGTTACAGTACTACAAACAATATAGGCTACCTTGCCTCACACAAATGACATGACATGTATTTCAAAGTATTTCAATTTTTTCCTAGTCAATTGGCCCTGTGTTTTGTAATCTTACCGTTTCACAATGTCATGCAAACTTTGTAAACCCTAACCCAGCGCACCTGCAGTTCATGAAACATTCCACAGGGTGGCAGCAGAGGACCACTTACAAATGCATTGTTCCCATGCGATGACCGTTTGGCCGTCTAGAGTGCAATAAGCCAGCTTACCTGCAGTTCATAAAACATTCCACAGGGTGGCAGCAGAGGACCACTTATAAATTTATCGTTCCCATATGAAGAACGTACGGCCATGTAGAGCATGGCATGAAATGACACGTCTTTTCTATTGTAAGGAATCCATATTAACACAGCGATCGTCAGCCAAATGGCTGATATAACTACATCGATGGATCGCTACAACTTGTTCCCACTTGCATTGAAAGATAGAAATCTACATTAACAACGTGCTCCACAAACGTTCCACATAGGCCATAGCTAGCGTCGCAGCTAAGCGAAGTGCAATATTTGTAGTTAGCATAGCCGCACAGTCACAAATAATATTGTGGCGATCCTGACAAAGACTAAGCAAGCTAGCTAGCTAGCTAGCGGGGCTGCAAAGCAATGTGGGGGGGGGTTGCATGAAATGTATATTATTGTTGTAAATAGCCAAACTGTTTGCATGTAGGCCTACAGAGCGCTGCTTAACTGTAAATAGCCTGTGGGATTTTGTACAGTAGTCTTGTAAATAATCATGTTCAAACGCACTTATGTATACCCAACTTTAGCATGAATGAGTGTCTCTGTTAGCTTGCTGGCTAGCACCGAAGCACCAAGCCGTTACCCTCAGTTCACCTGCTATTCTGTTGCAGTGAGTCACGTTGTTACAAAACACAGGGCCAAGTCACTTGAAAGAATTCAGCAAATATTGGGTAGCATTGCTTTCAAATACATCTTATGTATACAAACAGTGGCTGTCACAAAGCGTCTAAACGCAACAGAAACGCAGCTGAAATATGTTGTACTCACGGATTTGCCGGCCATCCAACGAGCCTTGATAGAGAAAACAATCAGCAAGCCCGTAGAATTAAAGCTTCCTAGGTCGCAATTTCTGTAGCCTGTTGTCCTGCTCCGTTGTCTGTTATTTCCTGGAGATGCACTTTCAGTCTTCCTAAGGTTTATAAGCCATTTTCATAGGCTTATCTTCAGGTGGGAATCCTCTTCGCTGTTTTGCTAAGCTACAACCGGAAAACTTGATTGTGGAGAATAGGAGCAGACGCATATGTCCCAGCAGGCTTTGCATATGAGGAAATAACAACAGTGTGAGAGAAATTAGGACGAAATGATCAAATTGCCTAGTTGAAACAATATGTTTTCAGCAGGATGGACATGTAGGTGAAGGTTGACATGATCACGGAGCATAGTGCCAAGTTAATGGAGTAGGCCTAATCTAACCATGAGCGAGCTTTTAATCCTTATCGAGCGGTATATATAACAGTCGCTATAAGTTTGTAACGGTTAAGTAACAAGAGAGATGTTGTGTTTTTCTCATGTTCAGCACTAGTAGCTATACTTTTGGGTGAAACTTGATTTTAAATGTAATGTTTTAATGGGGAGTTGCACAACGTACAGATAGATAGAGAACAGGGCGAGGTGTAGAAACGTGGCGTTTGCCGATAAGGTTTTGTACGGTAGCCAAGTGAAGAAATGTAGTTAGTAGAAATGGCAGAGTGGTGAACTGGTAACTTTTTAATAAAAGGAATACGTTTGCCGTCATGAAATGCATATGGGTGGCCGTCAGTGAGTTTTGCTAAAGCATATATAAGCGTAAGAAAACCTTAGTGTAAAAGAGGAAATTATCTGCCTGAGTGCGAGGCGGGATTCAATCCTTCAACCGGAGGTTCACCACACTGTCACTTTCTTAGTGCAGCACCATGACATAGCTATGCAATGCGTCAAATATCATTAGCAAACCTGTCCGTTGTCCTAAGAACAACACAGGCCGGCCGGTAAGCGCACAAGAGCTCACGTTCAATCCACATTCCTTTGCAATATTGTAGCCGGTTAATAAGTCAACGCAATAAACATATCGTCTGCACGTCTCGCGTTCGCTGGGAAGTATGGCAAACACCTCATAGATACACAATAAACACGGATCTAGACTATGTCTATTATGGATCTATTTCAAAAAACGACCCTACCTTATCTACCGTACCTCAGCAAGATGGCTGGGGGGGGACTACCCCAGCTGGTTCTGAGCGAGGGGCAGGAATACACTCAAAGTGTATTCCTGCCTCTAACTCACAACCGTGGCCGATTTAGTATCTCCGATTAACCTGTATGCATGTTTTTGGGATTGGGGAAACCTAGGTGGACACGGGGAGAACATGCAAACTCCGCACAGAGCCGAGATTCGATATCACGACCTTCGGACTGTGAGGCGACAGCGCTACCCACTGAGCCACCGTGCCACCGATTACAATGCTTGCTTGGTAAACTATCAAGGATCATCAACGATGACGTGCCCTTAGCCTCATAGCTCCAGGCTAGCTCCCGTAATTAGTACTGCTCGGTTCTTCCCGGTTTAGCAATGGCGACCTTCTACACCCGCTGTCAATAGGAGCTCCCAAATATAAACATCACTCGCCTTCATAGGATTTTCACAACGACTAAACACTCAACCGGCAAATTGGAGAAAGGCTATTCATTACATGACATGTGTATTTTTGCAACTACCAAGGTAAGAAAACAACTCTTAACTGACTCACTAGCTAATGCTAATTAACCTCAAATACTAGCCTCCGTTCTACATGGTCGCTAACATTAACTATCTGTCTAACGTTGGGTAATGCTGTGTGCTTCATCTGCTCTTCATTCTCTACCTACAACATTGTAACATGCTTTCTTAACCGCCGTTATATATCAGCCTTAGCTGTCCTTCAAGTTTTTGCTTAACTACCTAGTCAAAATTCCCTTCCGATATTGCTTGTGTCGACAGTGCTGCCACGGAAACCACGATAGATTTAGCCAGTCTAGCCACATCTATTCAAAATGTAAACGAGTAAGGCGTTCTTCACGGTCGGGAAAAATTTTATCACCACCTTAGTCTTGTTGTTAGCCACTCTTATGCATAACACTTACTAGGTAGCTACCTAACGTTATTTGCTACGCCAAAAGTATCATGGATGTGTAAGATGTGTTCACCTAAGTAATACAGACATAACCCTAACGAGACTTTTCATTGCATCTCTTATTTTATTTATTCCGTGTCCAATAAAGACACACTGTCAGGGAGGTCGGCGCGAGAGCCTGACAGTCTGTGTACTTTCCAGTAATGCACGCATTCACAAGGAGTCTGTTGCACACAGCTACAATTTCACTCAATCAACATGTCATATGCACCATTTTAAAGAACAATCTTGCCGCCTAGGAGAACTTCGTCAATGTGGTCCAGGGTGTGCCTGTTGCAAGCTTTATATTGTATTGTAGCTGTCTGTCACAGTTATTGCTTTATAAAATGTCTTGATAATCAGAATGATTGTTAACAGCCTAATTGTTGACAGGATGCAGGAGAGATGTGACCCCTGAGATCGCAATTTCCACTATCTCTCTCTCTCTCTCTCTCTCTCTCTCTGCAGCAATCCACCAGGCCGTCTCCAGATCTCTTGTGGCACGCTACCAGAAATGTGAGCCGCCCTCACATTTACTCATTTTTTTGTCATTCTGTATCTGTCTGTGTTTTTCATGTTCACTTATGCCCGTGAGAGCTTCAAAGAGAATATTGCTATTGCTCGGCCTTTAAAATACTTCAATATTTTCATGCTGAAGGTTTACACAACAGGCATGGAATGTTGTCTGATACCTCCCTGGTTTGACAGTCAGGAGGTGGGCTTCCCTGGTTACAGAGTCAGGAGATGGGGCTCCCTGGTTAGAGCTGGTTTGCTGACTTGCTCTGGTCTGTTTCCAGATGTGGATGAAGCCTCTAGGAAGTAGATCTGACATCCTGATCCGGTACCGCGGGACCTTGTTGGTGGCCGACTCCCGCCGCTCCTGGTCCGACGAGTTTGCTGGACCCGGAGCTCGCCCTCGCTGCCAAAAGTCTTACTGTTAAAAATGTTGTCTTTGCTTTTATATACAATAAAAATGAAAATGACCTAAATCAGCTTCAGGCTCACTGTTTGTACTGGTCTTTTACTCTGCTTGCTTTTTATTTTCCAACCAGCCTTTTACTAAATGTAGACTTAACATTCCTGATTTACTTTTCTGTTAGTTTGCTTTTTTTTCTCTATGATAGCACCTGACGTGTCAGAGATATGGGTCGATCCTCAGAGCGCACGTTACTTCGGCAGAAAAAAAATTATTTAATCGTGCTTCGCCCTGCTGTAATCGATGTTCTGTCTTTATGAACCTGCAAAGTGTTTCTCTGCTTATTTCAGTGGTAATGTGGGGATTGATGTTGAATTAACAATGCAGTGATTGCTTGCTACTGATGTTGCAGACCAGTGCTTTTCAAACTCTATCCTGTCCGGTTTGGCACGTTGTTTGCAAAGCTCAAATGCAATACCGCAATTCTAACAAACTGTTCATTTTTATGTGAATGTGGCTTTTTCTTCATGGCATCTACAGCCATTTCTTGTCAGGATAAGTAATCCCTCAGACCAACAAATGCACAATTAAGAAAAATTAACAATCCGTTGAAATTCTCCTACTGCAATTGTGGTTACTCTGGGAGCCAGGAAGTCAAGAGACTTTGTTTTGGCTAAGATAAGATAGACTTTATTAATCCCCAGGTGGGGGAATTTGGGTGTTACAGCAGCAGATAAAAACAACATATCACACATATAGACATAAAAGGCAGTAATGAAGTCAGCTTTTGGGACAGCTGACTGACAGTTCCATAGTCCACCCACAACAGCGAGTTCCTGAGATGTGGACAGGGGTGGGTAGACCAGGTTAGACATGTTGCGCCTGCGGTAGATGACCCGTCTGCAGCGAGGCAACGGGCACAAGGGAATCAGGGTTAGACACGTGACAAACTGACGACCAGACTGCCTACGCCTCCGGCAGCCTCAGTTGGAGTTCAAAAATAGGGGGTGGCAATTACGTAATTGCACTGAGCTCGTTAGGGCAGAATGGCACCAGGTGAAGCAAATTCTTGCTATTAGCAAGACAATACAGGGCTATTTAACAGTATCACGTGACTGCATACACTGTTCAACTAAAGCGCAATTATGTTCTCTAACTAAAAACAACTGAGACAAATTAAAGAGCGAGTATCTGAACTAACGCACAATCATGTTCTCTAACCAGCAACAGCTGAGACAAATTAACGAGCGAATATCTGAACTAACGCACAACTATGTTCTCTAACTAGCAACAGCTGAGACAAATTAAAGAGAGACTATCTGAACTAACGCACAACTATGTTCTCTAACTAACAACAGCAGAAACAAATTAAGTAAAGATACGCTTACCCGAAACGCGAAATAGTAGCGACGATACAATCAGATGCACAGTTCAGGAAAAGTTAGGAGAAGCGAAGTTCAGAATCTGCAGCATCCATTGTTGAATATTAGAAATATTGCTGTTCTCGGTGAAGTATTGCACAGCGTCAGTCAGAGACCCGTGTGCGTGCATCAGTTTGTGAGTTTACTTCTATTCTAGAGTAATGATTCGAATATAAGTTCGCGTTTATACGTTACCTTTATTCATTGTTGTCAGTTACTCTGATTATTATCTTAAACTGAGAGTGTTACTCGCTGATAATTGTGATCCATTGTACTGGTTAGTTTCAGAGCTTCATATTGCTTGTATGTAATATTGGAGTTCACTGTTAATTAAATGTGTGAATGACATGAATGACACATGTAATATTCCCTTTTTGTATGTTAATAGTAATTCTGTTAATGGAGCATTATTATTATAGTACATTTGTGATTGATGTTATGCCATTGTTTTGTATGTTTATAGAACCACACACGCACACCATCTCTGTGGACAAAGGAAGCGGGTTGTATTCAACTATATTGAACAGACAGAAGTTTTCATACATTCTTACCGGGTGCCCCATGGAGATTGGAGATTTTTACCACAGCCATTTAATTCAGCAGAGAAGAATAATTTCCACATTTTGTCCACCTCAACAATCCTCATGCGCAGTGGCTAAAAAGATGTGTTGGGAAGTAATATGCTCTGGCCCGCTTCCAGCTAGCAGGAGCGACGAGGTCCTGTCAATCAGCTGTGACCCCACTTTACACGGGCTGGCTCTTGATAGGCGGGTATGGTTGTACCCTCATGACTTCATGGGCTCTCGATCCCTGTCCTAGTAGCTATGCAGCCACAGACTATTCCTGGCGGGGCCCCGATTGTAATTGTGATTCCCCAGTTCATACCGTTGTCACTTTACCCACTGATTGTTTTGTTTTAATTCCCTAATCACCCCCATCTCTAGGTTAACCCAGACTGGTACGTATCGCTCATATCTGATCTGGGGGAGACTGGAGCAGACCCCAAGATGTAGACCCTTCTCAGGCTTGACTCGGGTGGTTGGGCTACCTAGCGGTGCTAACAAAAACCACTTGAGTCTAGCAAGGTAAATATCCAGCCCCCCTGGGTCCACTTGGACAGCACGCAGGGTGTGGTGGTCTGGGGCCACAGACCTTGAATGGTGCCCAATTTTCTATTGGTGGCTAGCACCCCTCTCACACCAGACCATCATGCACTACACGCATGAATCTGACTAACCAAAACCAGTTCAGGCTCTTTCAGATTTCTTCACCCCTCTAAATTGTTGCGTTTTGGGAAAAGACCACCAGGGCATGCAGGAGAAAGATGGACCTAAAAAACAGTTTAAAAACAATTATTCTTACCTTAAGTATTTCGATGAGAACTCAAAAAAATCCTTCAGGTGATACCAGGTGTTAGACTGGCAGACTACTGTCCTTATCAGCAGGCTACTTCAGCTCAGGTGGATAAAGTATTCAAAGATTCCACAGCAATGCCTTGCAAATGAAGAAATTAGATGTGGCCAAATGCAGCAGAGCTAAAAAGCTGCATGATTACTAAATTACATACATTACTGTAAAACACTAATGTACTAAACTTCCATATTTATGCACAGTACTGTGCCACTGTACCAACTGTTACAGTACTCTCCATTATTTGTATATCCACATCTGAGTGATTGTTTTATGTTTTCAGCATTACTGCTTCTGCTATAATTACTGTTTAGGTGTTTAGTGCCTAAACAGTAAAAACAGTAAAAACAAGCTTTCAGGTACATTGTATACTGTACTGATATCAAGTAGAGCTGGGCAATGTCTATAAAAATAATACTGTCGCTGAAAAAGTGTGATAAGTGATACTATACTTTACCCAAATTATGAATATAATCTAATCTAAATTAGTATTGTAAATGGTACAAGTGTCTTGCTTCATTTCAGCCATTTTCCAAGTCTGTGATACTCACATCTGCAGCCCCCTGATAGGTTTGAACAATAAAGTTGCTTTCTGCGTCTTAACTTCATTCTGAATACACATTCCCACACTCACACTCTGTAACTGCTTCCCATTCTTAGAGACAAATGGCCACAAATAGGCCCTGTTCAGACCTGGCATTAAAATGCATCCGATCACAAGTAGACAGCTCTAACTACAGGTGTGAATGCACCGAAGACGCATTGAGGATGCATTGAGATGCGAACACTCAGACCACATTCGGAGGTGGTCTGGGTCGCATATGGCCACATTCTTTTAGCAGTGTGCACACACATGCGTCCTGGGCCACATTGAAGGACCGCCTAGTCAACTGACGTCCTCTGCGTAAGCGGAATTATGTACTCATTCGCGTGCCAACGGTGTCATATTAAAGTTACATTAAAAATATTATTTTCTTTTAATTTCCGGCAGACTAGGCACAGGTGTATATATGTCTATGACACGTATGATGTACGTGTTTATTTGCATATTGAGCAGGGAAGTGATATCCGAACACAAGTGGTCACTCGAGATGCATGTGGAGATGCATTCTGATGCCAGGTGTGAGCTCACACAGTCTCGACTGAATCTAGACACAATCTGGATATATCTGGATACAAAGTACAGGTCTGAACAGGGCCATAGAGTTCAATCACTGCTTATAAGGATATACAATAGCCACAGATCAAAGGGGTGTCACTGGCAGCAGACATTACATTACATTTGGGTGTCCCCAGGAAGTCTTGTGCAATGTACATTCCTTCCTGGGAATGTTCACACATGGCAATCACCACACCTCTCAACAGAATAATTAAACCCTCAGCTGTGGCTGTCTCGCTGAGATTCGTACGGAACGCTTGTCGTGGGACCGTGGCGAGTATCCCTTTGCGCATCGAGGTTCCACACAAAGATTCCCAAGAACCATAAATGGGTGTCAATTGCCCAGATTTGGCATCTGTGCCCAGGGGTTGAACAGAACCGAGCAAAACAGGCCACAATTGTCTCACATTTTATTCATGTGCAGAGCAAAACTAATTGATTTTCTGCATTGAGTAAACTAAATGAAATTGGCTACAATACTTAACAATCAATGGGATATGTCAACTCAGCTGTGATACATGACAGACATATGGTAAAAAATTATCCCCAGCTGCCCCCCCCCCCCCCCCTTCCCAGACATAAAAAATAATGGGGACAAATGTAATAAAAAGGACACACTACTACACTTTATGGAACTGCAGATCAATAGATTCATTGTGGGGCAACACTAAAGCATTTTTACAGAATGTTTTTTTTTTTTTTTTTTTTTCCCAGACAATTTCAATACTGTTGACATTTGATAATGTATCTAACATAAATTTCAGTGGGCAGAAAAGCAAAAAAACCTGTAAGGATGAAAATGGTGAGAAAATGTCACTGCACCATACTGACAAACAGAACAATGCAAATGGTACAAACTTTAAATAAAACATGAGCAGCGTTTATGCAAGCATAGATGGGAAGAAGGGAAGTTGAGTGCAATTTGATGTGTGTGACAATCTTAGTGGGGGTGTAGGGGCAGTGATGATTGTGGAGTGGGGTGTGTGGAGTGGGGGTGTGGGGGCAGTGATGATTGTGGAGTGGGGTGTGTGGAGTGGGGGTGTGGGGGCAGTGATGGTTGTGGAGTGGGGTGTGGGCAGTGATGGTTGTGGAGTGGGGTGTGTGGAGTGGGGGTGTGGGCAGTGATGGTTGTGGAGTGGGGGTGTGGGGGCAGTGATGGTTGTGGAGTGGGGGTGTGATTTGTGGAGTGGGGGCAGTGATCATTGTGAACGTGGGGGGTAGTGATTGCAGAGCAAGGGGTTTCAAAGACAACCATAAATGCAACGAGACACCATTTTTCTCCCTACATTTGGCATCCCCCTCATACTGATGGCACCCTAGGCAACTGCTTATACCACCATGTGCTGCCTTAACCCTGAACCCCCCTCAGGCCGATCTGTCTTTCAGTGGGACATACTCATTTTCAGCCTCCCCGCCTGCAAAGCTCTCCTCCACAGTGCGCCGGGCCACGCGCGACAGCCTCTCGTAGCGGCGAAGGAAGTAAATGAGGAAGGCCAGCAGGATGGCCTGCACGCCGATTAAGAGAAACAGCACGATCTGAGAGGCCAGGGCTAGGTTACAATACCAGTACTGGCAGGAGTCCAGCACTTCCTCCTCCACAAGATACATGACCAGCCTCCCCTGCAGGCCCGGTGGGGAACTGCAGGTGATGTTGTGGTAGAGGGTGTGCTCTTTGTGCTTCAGGAGCCAGCTGCGCAGATAGAGCACAGCGCAGTCGCACACCCAGGGGTTGCCGTGCAGCGAAACCCAGCGTAGCTGAGCCAGCCCATCCAGCAGCCCATTGGGCAGAGAGGTGAGCTGGTTGTCATGGAGATGGATCTGGGTGGTATCAGGGGGGAAAGCAGAGGGCAGGCTGGCACTGGTGAGCCTGCGGCCGCCACAGTTCACCACCCCCTTGTGGCATGTGCAGTGGGTGGGACATCCTTCACTGGCCAGCAGGGGGAGCAATACACACAGGAGCTGGATCAGATGTAGGTGGCTGCTCCTCATTTTAAGGTTCTGAAGAAGATGGCAGTTGTGGACAGGAACTAGTCACAGTCACACTGAGATAGAAAATGTTATTCTCATTTTTTGTATCTATAAACAGCCCATCTTGCACAATTGTCAATCAAGTGTGAATATTAATATCAGAAAGAAGCGTTCTCTGAAGGTGCATGAAAACGGGGTGCAGTAGTTCATAAAGGTTCCACTATCTTCTCTAACCAGGAGAGACGGGGACTCACTCATTCCAACAGCCATATATTTTTGCAGTGAGATTTAAATTACTGCTTGTTGATGCAGTAATTTAATATTTTTTTTCTCTTTTTGATAAAGCTCTCCTCCACAGAGTTTTTTCCCTGAATCCATGCCTATGTATTTCTTTCAGCTAGAATATGTCTTGGCATGCATGTATGTGTATGCATGTCTCTCATAGCCTACATTTATATGAATTACTGTTATCACTAACTCATAACAGAGTACAAAAGAAATTTCTGATGAAAAACACATTTTCAACATACAAAAATGCCAAGTTGCTTACACACACAAAGCACTGTCTAAGTCATTACTTCAAATCTAGGCCTGCCATTAAAAAAATGAATATCAAAATTGCACCCATGAAAAAATATTGGCTATCTTGCCTCACACAAATTAAACAAGCTCTATTCCAAAGCAATGCAACCCAATGTTTCCTAAATTGTTTCAAGTAACTTTGTGTTTTTTATTTTAATCTTACCATCTGAAGTCAATGCCGTCATTCAAAGTTTCTCACATCAAAGTGTATAAAAACCAAAATTTCCTCATGCAAGGCATGAATGCATGAAACTTCTGGTCAATACCCAAATAAAGGCTATTCCTCCAGAAAGGATGTTTATATTTACTAAGTTTATTTTACAACATACAAACATTCACACTACAGAAGGGGTGGGGGTGAATACATAAATACAGATAAAAATTAGACATGAGGCCTATTAAATAAATATTGAATCTTGCAAACCTATCCACAAATAATTGCACCCATTAATGTACTGTATGCTTGTACACACAGTCAATGTCATATCACACACACTTGAACGGAAGTCATGCCAGCTGAAAATCCTTTGTATTGTTTTGTAATAGAGATGTAAAATATGAAAATATCCATTTTAAACAAAAAATTAGAATGAAGTATGGATACTAGCACCACACGACACCTGCATGGACAACATCTATCGAGGTGACCAGAAAACGGACAGGTGAAGACCTTTCCAAGCTCAACTACAGAGAGAACGGTGAGAAGAACAGCACTTACCTCTTGTGTAGGTGTCAGCAGGACAACGTGTTCCCTGTCACACAGAGACACTGCAGTCACAGCTGCAACCAACTGATAAAATGCCCTCTGTTGGGGCGAAAGGAAACAGGAAGTATTCTACCAAAACACATCAGTGACACTGCAATGCTGCAATGAACATCGCAACTCTATTTGCCAAAAACAAAATCAAACTGAGTAGGAAAGGGAGACAGTTTGTCCTTTATTCAGTGACAGAATGTGCAACGAATATGGTGAAAGCATATTATAGGAAATTATCTGAGGACATGACCTGTTTACATTATACTCCTTATTGCCAAGAGAGTTCAAGCTCTATTCCCACAGCTGAGCACCACCTGCAATGAGCACCACCTACAGTGAGCCCCACCTACAGTGAGCACCACAATTCATTGGTCATCCACGGTCTTCCTCAGTCTACTGGGTCTTTTGACATAATTGAGTTCACCAGTTGTTTTTTTCTTGTTAACGATGAACCAAACTGTTGACTTGGGCATGGCCAGGGTTTTTGCAATGTTCCTGATTGATTGATTTTTATTTCTGAGCCTTATGACGGCCAGCTTAATTTGCATCGACAGTGCTGTCTTCCTCATGTTGTCACACCCCAACAACAATCTCCAAAGGCAATTGCAAAGTCTAGAATCAAGACTAGACATCATTACAGCCCTCTTCTGCATTCACTAACGACACAAATGAATACACATGCCTAAAGAAACACATCTGTGAAGCCAATTCAACAAATACCTGGAGTACCTTAAAATGGGGGGCGGGGGTGACTGTACAAAAGGTTCTATAATTTCTAAATGGTTCAGCCGATATTTATGAAAATACCCTCAAATTAAAGCTGGCAGTCTGCTCTTCAACCTCATAGTCACTGTATCCTTTCAAACTCAAAGTGCTAGAGTACAGAACCAAAATAACAAAAAAACGTGTCACTGTCCAATGAATTATGGTGCTCATTGTGTAAGACGTGTATAAGACTTTTAGAACCTTAGTAGTACATGCATGTGGTATTCACCCAGTGTAAGTACATGTATGTGGGGTTCATCCTGTGTATACTTTTACCTGCTCTTAAGACACAAGGATAGGTTAATTGTGGTCAGGACCTATAAACCCTTCTTTGTGAGTACTGGTCTCTTCAGTGTCTTCTCAGGCTGAGAATGGACGGTGTGTTGAACTGAATCCTGTAATTTACCCCTTTACAAGTTCATATACGAACAGGCGAGGGTTAGGGTTAGGGTATCCAAGACCTTTTTCTGTTTCAGCTCTATTTACTAAAACCTTGAAGCAGATGTGCTGCCACTACAAATATGCAGATGTTTGTTCTGCAGATGAGGATATGCCAGAAGATTTTTTTTTATTTGCCCATATGCTTACATGTATAATAATTACACTTTGAATTTGTAATTACTCTGGTATATGAATGAAACCATTGCAGACAGGTTTTTCCTTAATGTTGACAGATCTAAGCATTTGCATAAATGTGTCATTACTGTGTAGGATTCACCTCTTCCATTAAACTAATAAAGCTGTTAAGACTAGCTATTGGTGTTAGTGTTATAGCTAGTTGTAGTGTTGGTTCTCTCTCAGCATGGGCCTGTACAGACAACAATTTAGCGATAGCGTGGGGGGGGGGCTTTGCAGGGGAAGCAGGGGACCTGCAGATAAGGAGTGACTCAGCGCTTCAGTTTTGGGATCCTTCATCCTGCGGTCAGGGAGACAAGTGCAACCTTTTCCCAGAAGGACTGGAGACAGGCCAGCCAGAAAGGCCAGGACCTCCACCCAGGCCAGCCAGGGAGGCCAGGACCTCCACCCAGGCCAGCCAGGGAGGCCAGGACCTCCACCCAGGCCAGCCAGGGAGGCCAGGACCTCCACCTTTCTCAAATCGATTCCTCAAGCATAAAGAACAATCAGAAAGTGTTGTGTCTGAATGGAGAGCCTTTATTTTGTGGTCATAACCTGTGCATGAGTTTCATGTTGGTATAGCACTAACACTATAAAAAGCCATGGAGACTGCTAATCAAGGGAACAAGACAGCTCTTATAATCCAAAGGGCATGAGAATAATGCCACATGCACAACACACAGTCACAGTTTGGTGACTTCCCTCATTATTCTAGTTATTCTGCTACTGTAAGCACTGAGCCTGAACCAGGGAAATCATTTCACATGATGTTGTCTCAGGATCCAATAAGGGTGAGAGAGGCTGATGTGCATTATTTAGATGGAAGGTATTTTCTATAGGTGCAGTTATTTATCACTGTAGAAAGTGTTTAGAAAGCCAGTCAATAGAGTGGCATGTCAATCAAACATTTCAGTACAACAATCGAATGGTAGTTTCCAATGTTGTTCTGGCTTAAGTAATTTAAGACATTCGGTTAAGTATTCACCTATTTCCGGCCAGTAAGTTGAGCAGTCAGCTAGATTTTGTGTTACACCAAAAGCCTGTTTCAAGAAAGGACAAATGTTACATTTGATTGTCCAGCTCAACAGCAGAGGCTGATCAGCTCACTTAAATAAATAGTGCTTACAACAGAAGAAATGCTCTTGACTGTTTTAAAGTTAACACTCCTATTCAGACATTAAACTGCTTTAATTTTACCACCCACAACTTGGCGAACAGCACACTGAGCCTAGCCCTAGAATCCTCTCAGTAACACTTTCACCATTACACTCGCACTGCAAAAAAGTAATTTCCTTTATGATTATTGAAAAGAATAACATACATGATTAATTGCTTAAGTCTCTTGTTAATATTTCATATTCTTTCTTGTGTGATATTCTAATCAATATCAATATAAACAATTTTAAATAATACAATTTGTTCTCAAAAGTAATTTTATTATTTTTTATTGAAAAAATCTTGAGATGAATCTCTCTGTAAGAAAGTTTCTTTTTTGCAGTGTACAAAAACTGTAACAAAAAAAATTGGTCTGAGCCAAAGTTGCAAATTAAATGTTTTGAAACATGTACATCCATGAATGCACATAAACAATTCAAGCATATTCATAAATAGATACTGTCATTTAAATAGTATACCATACATTATTACCATTAATATTGTTAATAGGCTTAAAATGAACATCAAGGAAAATAAAAATGTTTCAGTGCTTCAACATTACTATTTTCTGTGGGCCCTCTTTTAAGGGGCTCCATTGCACCACATACACGACATGCTCCTGGCTAGTACCATGGACAAGAACAAATTTCACTGTATTTTAGAGTGGCTGTTCAACTTACACCAAAAAAAATATTTTATAGCAGAATGTTTTCTTCTTGTGGTGAATCACTTTCAGTCTCTGTGTGGCTTACTGGCCTCACTGTGAAGAAGGCCCTACTCTCAGGTTTGCCCGTTCTCCATGATTATCCAGGGAGCCAATCACAGAATCACTGGTCATGCTCATGCATCTGTTGCTGCATCTTCTGTAGCATTTCCTGCATCCTCTTAAGCTGGAAAGGGAAAAAGGTTGTATAAGAACCACAGTCCTGAGGTCAGGTTCACTAAATGTGTCCTCCACCGCCACCTTGTGGACACAATTTTCCCTTTGCAATTCTGCATTCAAATGCACTTTCTGTGCAGAACCTAGCCTATAGCCAAAGGGAAAACCCAGTAATGCAACCAACAGACTGAGGACATTATGTGCTGTATAGGCACAAGCTGCATTTTCATTTTTTGTGCTTTATAAGCAACTGTAAGCTTTTGCACAACCTGAAATAATTACTAAATATTCTCTTATGGCAATTTCAAGGCTGGTCCTGACATTACACTACATTATACAATATTACATTACATTGCATTTGCTAAGAGCCTCTGATCCTGTCCCTAGCCTAGCTCCAGGCAGACAAGTCTCAGGCTCACCTCTTCATCTTTCATTTTGATCAGTTTCTCTGTCTCCACATCTGGGGTTGGCAGGGGCAGAATGGGAATGGGACTCTCCATGCGATTGTCCTGCGTCAATTTACTGGCAGAGAGAAAAAACACACCACCTCAGCAGCATACACACACACACACACCACCTCAGCAGCATACACACACACACACCACCTCAGCAGCATACACGCACACACACCACCTCAGCAGCATACACACACACACACCACCTCAGCAGCATACACACACACACACACACACCACCTCAGCAGCATACACACACACACACCACCTCAGCAGCATACACGCACACACACACACACCACCTCAGCAGCATACACGCACACACACCACCTCAGCAGCATACACACACACACACCACCTCAGCAGCATACACACACACACACACACACCACCTCAGCAGCATACACACACACACACACCACCTCAGCAGCATACACACACACACACACCACCTCAGCAGCATACACACACACACACCACCTCAGCAGCATACACACACACACCACCTCAGCAGCATACACACACACACACACACACACCACCTCAGCAGCATACACACACACACACCACCTCAGCAGCATACACACACACACACACACACACCACCTCAGCTGCATACACACACACACACACCACCTCAGCAGCATACACACACATACCACCTCAGCAGCATACACACACACACACCACCTCAGCAGCATACACACACAGGTCCGTACACACGCACCACTCAAGAATATAAGCACCTGCCCAGGAGCCAGACTCCCCCCAGTTTATCATATTTGTTGTTTTCTGTAAAAGCCTATTTGTGATATGGTCTGTAAAAGTGCAATATAGATAAAACTGAATTGATCTGAATGGGTTAAACTGTTAAAAAAATGAAACACGTGCACACGCACACAAAAACATACCCGCATGCTGTAGAGCACATGGTCTCACCATGATTCAAATATACAGTGTCACTCCTTGCCTGAATTTCTCACACATGGACACTTACACACAGCAGCAGTCACTCACTATATGTACTGTGAACATACACGTGCAAATGTAAAGGTACATGACACTATACATACACGCCTGCCTTTGAGCAGACCCAAATGAGATACAGTGTACTGCCCATTGCCCCTCTGACCTGGTCATCTGCTGTATGCACTGGGCCCGGTAGTTTTCATAGTGAACGTCACAGGTCACATCCTTCAGGTCGTGCATGTGTGTACGGATTAGCATATTGCGCAGCTTCACAAAGTCACAGTGTGACTGGTTTTCCACTAGGGGAACAAAGAGGCACACACACAGATGCACAATCACACAGAAACATTCACACACACACACACACACCCATGCATACACACACACAAACATGCACACACACACACACACAGAAACATTCACACACACACACAGAAACATGCACACACATGCATGCATGAACACGCGCACACACAGAAACATTCACACACACACAGAGAAACATGCACACACACACGCATGCATGAACACGTGCACACACACACACACACACACAGAAACATACACACACACACAAATGCGCACACACATACACACACACAAACATATACACACACAGAAACATGCACACACACACACACACAAACGCATGCAGGCACACACACACACGCACGCGCACACACACACACACAAGAGAGTGTTACTCAGTGAAACTTCAATCCACTGGTCTCAACATGTCCACAAACTGCTCTGTCTGGCACCAATAAATACAACCTAAACCTGAATGTTATGTTTCTGCATACCTTTCAGTCGAGTCAATTCCTTTTCAATGGAAAATAACGCTATGACGTGTTTTTTTCACTCAGGATGTTTTTCTGATCCCTCTTGAGCAAAGTGCAGACATGAAAAAAAACAGATTGGTTGAGCGAAGAGCCTGCCCACCTTCCACAATGCCCCAGGGGTACAGTCTTCCACGCACTCTCTGGCCCCGGGCCTCCACCACTGTGTTGCTTCCAATCACTGCGAACGGGGTGCTTTCCTGAAACCCAACAGTTCATGTTAGAAGTCAGGAGAAGCGCCATCGGAAACCCAGTGAGTTCAGCTCATCGCCTATGCTAACCCTAACCCAGCTCATTGCCTGTGCTAACCCTAACCCAGCTCATTGCCTGTGCTAACCCTAACCCAGCTCATTGCCTATGCTAACCCTAACCCAGCTCATCGCCTATGCTAACCCTAACCCTAACCCAGCTCATTGCCTATGCTAACCCTAACCCAGCTCATTGCCTGTGCTAACCCTAACCCAGCTCATTGCCTATGCTAACCCTAAACCAGCTCATTGCCTATGCTAACCCTAACCCAGCTCATTGCCTGTGCTAACCCTAACCCAGCTCATTGCCTATGCTAACCCTAACCCAGCTCATCGCCTATGCTAACCCTAACCCTAACCCAGCTCATTGCCTATGCTAACCCTAACCCAGCTCATTGCCTGTGCTAACCCTAACCCAGCTCATCGCCTATGCTAACCCTAACCCAGCTCATTGCCTATGCTAACCCTAACCCAGCTCATTGCCTATGCTAACCCTAACCCAGCTCATTGCCTATGCTAACCCTAACCCAGCTCATTGCCTATGCTAACCCTAACCCAGCTCATTGCCTATGCTAACCCTAACCCAGCTCATTGCCTATGCTAACCCTAACCCAGCTCATTGCCTATGCTAACCCTAACCCAGCTCATTGCCTATGCTAACCCTAACCCAGCTCATTGCCTGTGCTAACCCTAACCCAGCTCATCGCCTATGCTAACCCTAAACCAGCTCATTGCCTATGCTAACCCTAACCCAGCTCATTGCCTGTGCTAACCCTAACCCAGCTCATTGCCTATGCTAACCCTAACCCAGCTCATCGCCTATGCTAACCCTAACCCTAACCCAGCTCATTGCCTATGCTAACCCTAACCCAGCTCATTGCCTATGCTAACCCTAACCCAGCTCATTGCCTGTGCTAACCCTAACCCTAACCCAGCTCATTGCCTATGCTAACCCTAACCCAGCTCATTGCCTATGCTAACCCTAACCCAGCTCATTGCCTATGCTAACCCTAACCCAGCTCATTGCCTATGCTAACCCTAACCCAGCTCATTGCCTATGCTAACCCTAACCCAGCTCATTGCCTATGCTAACCCTAACCCAGCTCATCGCCTATGCTAACCCTAACCCAGCTCATCACCTATGCTAACCCTAACCCAGCTCATCGCCTATGCTAACCCTAACCCAGCTCATTGCCTATGCTAACCCTAAGCCAGCTCATTGCCTATGCTAACCCTAAGCCAGCTCATTGCCTATGCTAACCCTAACCCAAACCCAGCTCATCGCCTATGCTAACCCTAACCCAAACCCAGCTCATCGCCTATCCTAACCCTAACCCAGCTCATCGCCTATCCTAACCCTAACCCAGCTCATTGCCTATGCTAACCCAGCTCATTGCCTATGCTAACCCAGCTCATCGCCTATGCTAAGTTTCATGCTAAAACCAGGCCTGTGGCCTCTCGCCAAGTGTGGAACATCCCAGAATGCACTGGGCAGTTAATTATTCACTGCTGATGTCTAACGAAGGGATGATTCACCCTATCAGGCCACATATGTCAGAAATTAAAGCTCATGCAACAATGAATATAAGGATATGCATTAGGACTTCCTAATTAGACAGATTAGTTATTGGACAGGCACTTTATTTGGTACTTTATTACACCCCTTGTCCTAGGCATGGTTCTAGACAGGTACACATTGGCTGTTATGGCTGTTGATTCATCAAAAGATACAAAATATTTGGTTTGAAATCTATGCGGTTGCCTGCATCCAGTAGTTAAAATGCAACGTCTAGTTTCTAAAATTATTTTTAACTATCCATTTAAAGCCCCGCCTATATATGCATGCAGATGAAGAACAGGACTGATAATCTTTCAGTGAATCTTAAGGCACCTACAAGTATAATGCAATGATTATTCGAGGAAATAGCAGCAGGCACTAGTTAAGCTGATAAATATGTGAGATTGTAAGATCTGTATATGAGTCTCAGAAGAGAGATCTGATTGAGAGGGAGGGTTAGGGTTAGGGTTAGCATAGCAACTTTCTCTCACCTTCAGTTCTTTATCCTGCTGCTTGAATTCTTCGTCCTCATCAGAGTCACAGTCAGGGAACTGGTACACCTTAATTCCAAATTTGTCAATCTCCTCTCTTACCTGGAAAAGGTGGGGTATTACTAAGTAACTGTTTCTTTTATTTGCATTTCTATATGTAGGTAGAGGGTAAAATACTTGAGTAAATGAGGAATGCAAAGTAGATAGAAAGCAGACAGCAGCTTTTAAACAATTAATAAAAATTCAGCAATTAACATCCAAACATGTTCAGGGTCAAGTTGTCTGAAATTGTTGCATTGTATAATGTCCCAGGAATCTTGATAAGTGCCTATTAGTTTGCCAGCAAGAATCAAAGTGCAGCAGATGATGCTTTTTCCCACTGAGCTTAACAGACAACTGCCCAGCTGTACATGGTCAATATGGGTTTGTAACATACGAGTGACTGGCCAAGTACTGCAGCTGTTTATTTAGAGATTGACATTTCTAGATTTACATTCATGGATTTTTTATCTTTTAGAGCCCCTCACATGGCAAGAGGTGTGGCGAAGTCCGTAGGGTGGCCAACTCTATGTGATTCCTCCATGTGGGTGTGTTTCTGATCCCCCAAAATATACAAGAAAATACCAAAGGAGGCCAGATTGTCCCACTCTCATTAAAGAAAATTATCTGGTTATACAAAAGGGTTACAGGTAGTAACAATCTATTGCCAGTTAAAAAGTAAGAGCATTAAGAGAAGTGTTTAGGTGAAGGCTAGATTTGATCCCTAAAACAGTCCAGTCCCTCTGGGTGCTGAGCTCACCCTGTCCTTAAGTTTCTTGATTTCCATGGGTGTCAGGCAGTCGGCCTTGGAGATGAGAGGCACCACGTTGACTTTCTCATGAAGAGCCTTCATGAACTCCACATCCACCGGCCGCAGTCTGAGGGTCAGATCCAACATCCTGTTACTCCCTATGACATCATCATGTTATTATACTCAAACTTTCTTCTTATTTCTTACAAAAGCCTCCCCAACACAAAAGCAAGCTCTAAATTTCAGATTTCCTATTATTGCTGTCATCATGCAACCTTCGAAATGTTGGCCCAGAGTAGCATTTGGGAGGCTGTATGATGGTAAATGGACTGCATTTATATAGCGCTTTTATCCAAAGCGCTTTACAAGTGATGCCTCTCATTCACCCATTCACATACACACTCACACTCCAACAGTGAAAGGCTGCCATACAAGGTACCAATCAGCTCGTTGGGAGCAATTAGGTGTTAGGTGTCTAGCTCAGGGACACTTTGACACGCCCAGGGCAGGGGATTGAACCGGCAACCCTCCGACTGCCAGACAACCACTCTTACCTCCTGTCGCCCCCATAGTGCAGCAATGATATTATTGAGCAGTGTTAGATGCCTTAGCATTATTGCTACAGTCTATGGCAGTAAAATGATGTGAAGTTGTTAGGGTTCTCCTTAGATTTAGGGTTAGGGTCCACAGCCAGTCTGGGAGCACTTTTACTGAGACCTCAATTCCATTCAATTTATTTTGTTCAGCACTTCGAACAAAGAACTGTCAAAAAACTCACTTTACAGAGACAGAAGGAGGTTTGGGCCTGAACCCCCCAGAAGCAAGTGAGGCAAAAGCTCCCCAGTGGGACTTTTTTGTGATTTAAGCTAGTGTAATGTGGACATTCACAAGATCGTAGAACTGTGACATGTACTATTCCCAATACGCACTAAACAAGTATGTTCCACAGTGCTCAGCCATCTGAAACAGCCCAGTGCTCAACACTGTTGGTAGCCAAATAATAATGTGCAGTCTGTTGTTTAAGAAATGCTAATGATATGGAAATGTTAGTGAGCTGAAGTCTTCGCAATGTCTAATTACAATAACCAGTGCAAGTGGGTCTGGATAAGGGGCATTTCTAAATACCCAAATGTAAGCTGTAAGTTGCAGTTCTATGAGTATCTGTTACCCAAAACTAGCAGAGAATCCTTCGGGTTATCCTCTGGTGGGTGGGATTTATGATATGCTTATTTTCCATACTATATTCTCTGTGGGTGAGAGAGGCGGGGTCAGAGTGTGGGTGAGAGAGGCGGGGTCAGAGTGTGGGTGAGAGAGGCAGGGTCAGAGTGTGGGCGAGAGAGGTAGGGTCAGAGTGTGGGCAAGAGAGGCAGGTCAGAGGTCGAGCCTGCAGTACCCATGTCCGAAGGGTGGAATGAAATAGAGGCAACAGTGCACACGGTTGTCCATAATGTTCTTCCTGTTGAGGCCGCTTTCATCACGGAAATACTGCTCAAACTGCTGGTCAATGTAGTCCGTGATGGGCTTCCAGCTAATAGGGGGTACAGAGCAGGATTCAGAGCATGCCCTTGTAAGAAAGACAATATACCTCAAATAGCTTTAATGCGCAGTCAAGAACTACAGAATAAATGCACAAATCCATCAGTAAGTTCCTGACATCAGGCTGCTACCACAACAACACAACTGTCATGTTTTTCCAGTTTAGTCACATTCTTTGCTTCATGCAAGGATCACATCCAGACACTATTGTGTTCCCAACATGAACACACATGCCCGGCTCACCAGCAGTGTGTCAGAGCCCTGATAGGACAGCTCACCATTCATTATTATTCACAGCATCTCCAAACCCAGGCGTGTCCACAATGGTCAGCTTCAGTTTCACACCCTTCTCCTCAATGTCAACGGTGTGTTTGATGATCTCCACCGTCTGGCTGATCCGCTCTGTAGAGGCACCACAGTCAGATGCTTCAGTAACACTGGAGGACTCAGCCCAGTTTGGTCTAACAGATGTTTATTAGTTTTGAGGTGAGTAATTATATGTCTGTGCTAGGGCTGGGTGGCTAGACCTTATTTTTAGGTATACATGTATGAATTCACTTAATGGTATGTGGTTTTGCACACCGCGACAGTATGGTAACACATTTTGGGAGAAGAGCAGGTATGGCAGCAGGGCCCTGGGAGAAGAGCAGGTATGGCCTGTTAAAGGCAGGACCCTGGGAGAAGAGAATAAAGCACCCACCTTCAGCATTCAGTAGCTTCCTGTCCTTGTACAGGTCTGTGAGGAACAGGCTGTTCACCAGCGTGGACTTCCCCAGGCCAGACTCCCCTGCAATACAGCCAGTGGCACTGTGTCAAAGCCTCAGACCATAGCACATAATCACCCCTCCCCACTGCATTCTGGGTAGAGGGATACAGTGTTGTTTTATGTTAGAATGTATCTTTGATAGTGTAAAAAAAAACACTTATTAAAATTAAGCAATATATTCAATAACATTTGTTACATGTCTTGATAGGATGTAGGTGTGGCTATAGAAGGCAGGTGAGGTTGTAGGGGAAGATGTGGTTGTGGGTGAAGGTGTGGTTTTGGTGAAGGTGTGGTTGTAGGGGTGGTGTGGGTTTTGGTAAAGGTGTGGTTATAGGGGGAGGTGTGGTTGTAGGTGAAGGTATGGTTGTAGGGGAAGATGTGGGGAAATGTGGTTTTTGGGGGAGGTGTGGTTGTTGGGGAAGGCGAGGTTGTAGGGGAAGGTGTGGTTTTTGGGGAAGGTGTGGTTGTAGAGGAAGGTGAGGTTGTTGGGGAAGGTGAGGTTGTAGGGGGAGGTGTGATTGTAGAGGAAGGTGAGGTTGTAGGGGAGGTGTGATTGTAGAGGAAGGTGTAGTTTTAGGGGGAGGTGTGATTGTAGAGGAAGGTGTGGTTGTAGGGGAAGGTGAGGTTGTAGGGGGAGGTGTGATTGTACAGGAAGGTGTGGTTGTAGAGGAAGGTGTGGTTGTAGGGGAAGGTGAGGTTGTAGGGGGAGGTGTGATTGTAGAGGAAGGTGTGGTTGTAGGGGAAGGTGAGGTTGTAGGGGGAGGTGTGATTGTACAGGAAGGTGTGGTTGTAGGGGAAGGTGAGGTTGTAGGGGGAGGTGTGATTGTAGAGGAAGGTGTGGTTGTAGGGGAAGGTGAGGTTGTAGGGGGAGGTGTGATTGTAGAGGAAGGTGTGGTTGTAGGGGAAGGTGAGGTTGTAGGGGGAGGTATGATTGTAGAGGAAGGTGTGGTTGTAGGGGAAGGTGAGGTTGTAGGGGGAGGTTAGGTTGTAGGGGGAGGTGTCGGCTCTGGGAACATTCTGTTATTTACCTGCTACCATGAGGGTGAAGTCAAACCCCTTCTTCACAGACTTCCTGTGCACCTGGTTAGGGAGAGTGGCAAAGCCCACATACTGCTTATCCTGTGAGTGAGAGAGAGAAAGAGGGAAGGAGAGAAAAGTTGAATACAGAGGGGGAGAAAGAGAGAGATATCGAAGAGAAAGAGAGACAGAGAGGGAGGAGAGAGGGAAGATGAGGAAGAGAAAGAGACGGCAAGGGACCAGAGAACAGGTAGTCACAATATAATGAGTCACAGTCATGCAGTTTCCAGTTCAGCTGGGAACTGGGAAGGAAGGATTTTCTTGCCATCTTTCAGTCAAATAGATTGATTTCATTTGAAAGGCACTTTGTTTGTACTCCATTATATTCCCCATAGACACGAACAAATCCGTAATCCAACAAAAAGTAATGAATGTGCTTGACTCATTGGCCAGTGAAAGCACTAATAAAGAAGGGTGTTCTGCAGTGGAATGGACAGTACAGCACATTTATAAATGGCTTGGCAGAGGGCTGAACGCCATGCTGATTCACTGCCATGGCCCAGGGTCTCCAGCTGCAGGGCTGTACCAAGCATGTCTGTGAGATTTCTTCTTCTTCAGTCCCGTCAAACGGGAGGCCCATAACCCCACATCAGTCCAGACTGAAGGGAAACAAATGCTGTGGCCTTCATGGCTGTTGGTACAGAATGTGAGCCCAGTGGGGAAACCAAACAGTGCTTCTATTGACCAGGCCTGAAAGACCCTTTCACCAGCTCCTCCTCCCCCCCCCCAGCATCGGCAGGGTCCCATCATGGCTGTCATAACTCCTCACCCACATTTCCGACAACCGGAGTGCAACCCTGCACCCCTCATCCCACAAAACAAAACCAGTTCAAGGAAATGTCTCACAAGATGGTCAAGGTATATAATGATAAATATTAGCAAGCACATTTCTCCACCATTTGGGGGACTAGTTTCAGAACAGTGTCATTGACAGTAATGTTTTCCAACCCTAAATCACATCAGAGAATGATGCTTCTCATGAACGGATCTGAAGTGTAGGAATGCAGAGATCAGGCAAATTGAGTGATGTGCCTGCTGCTGTTTGAGGAATGCCCTGAGTCAGATACCCCGTTCCAGGCCAGCCCAGCTGAGAGGCAGCGGGTGTTTGGCAGGCGTTCAGGGGGAAGGCAGCGTGTGCTGCTATCCGCCATCCAGAAAGGCAGCAGCTTCCCCCCCCCCACTGTGTGGTCTGTCTTCTCCTCCCTCTGGGGTTTCTGCAGGACTAGTATGGGCCCCCAAACACCCCCCGCCTCTCCAGAACACTCCATGTTAACAACCTTCTTCACTTTCTCACAGAATATTACGAGTTCTCAACACCCTTCCTTATTCTCCTCAGTCAGATACTTTTCTGTGTCTTTCACAGGGTCCCTCACATTGCCCGCCCCCCCCCCCCCCCCCCCCCCCTTACCTTAACCCTGGCTGTCCTAAAGCGGGGGACCAGCAGACGTTCCGCCAGGTTCTCCTGCCGAATCGTGTCCATGTAAGTGCTCACGCTCTTTCTGTCCCTCTGTCACTCTCGTCTTCACTCCTTCCCGGACTCTTTTCTGTGATTCCTCCTCACTCTCTCCGGATCTCTCTCTCTCTCTTCCTCACTCTCTCCGGATCTCTCTCTCTCTCTTCCTCACTCTCTCCGGATCTCTCTCTCTCTCTCTTCCTCACTCTTTCTGGATCTCTCTCTCTCTTCCTCACTCTCTCTGGATTTCTCTCTCTTCCTTACTCTTGTCTTCTCTCTCTTCCTTACTCTCGTCTTCTCTCTCGCTCTCTCAGCCCCACCTCCAGGCTCCTGCTGCAGTCCCAGCTCAGGCAGGTGGGGGAGGGACTCCCACACACCAACAGTGCCGCAGGCACCAGGAGCCCGAGAGAAGGACAGATAGAGGAAAGGAGAAGAAACTATAGTGACGTGTTTATGATATGTGCGTACACATACGTGGTGTGTGTGTGCGCACTGCTGTGCACGTGTAATGTGTGTGTGTGTGTGTGTGCGCGCGCGCTGGCAACAGAGTTTCTGCATTGCAATACGCAATGCTTCCACATGGGGGAGACAACAAGTTACACTTAATACTGCCAGTACTATATGCATTCACATGGAGCCTAATATTCTGTTAATCTGAACAATAGCCTAATTAGAATTCAAATGTCTCATGTAAGCATCTCAATCAGAATTGACAGGTCCATTCAGTATAAGACGGGTGGTATAAACATTTGATAATCCTGCCAGGACGAGAATATTAGTGACTAATGGTCATGTGAACACTCGTTCGAATTGCCATTAATGATTTTCCATTCTGCGCCCGTGTCCTCCCTTGGTGTGACGTGTGAGATTCCATGGCAGGTGCCAAGCAGAAGTGGTTTAGAATTTTGAGCGATTTAAGGTTTGTTGAACTTCTAGTTGAAAGGCTTAAAACAACAGATTGGTTGAACAACAATTTCAATGATTTAATTAAGTTTGTACAATGTTTGGAAGAGGATGATGTTGAATTGCAACTGTTGCTTCATTTGCAAGAACAGGAGAAATACAAGCTTAGTACGAAGTACCAAAAACAGGCGCATTTTTGAAAAAGGTTAGTGCAGAATGCAGCATCTCTTCATTGTAATCAGGGTCAGTGCTAGGCCTGACACTATAAACTCTGCGTTTTATACATTTACCATGAATGCTGCTTTGTGGAATCCTTCATCATGCTTCTTAAATGTTGGGCTGCTCTGCGATAATTTTGAGCACAATATAACACAAGGATACAAGGAACAACACAATATAACAAATACCCTTCACCATTGTTTCCTTGAATCTTGGCTGCTGTAACAGTGACAGAAAGCTCATTTAAATGCTCTATGCACCATAATTGGGTGGATAAGTTTTTACAGTGAAGTATTTATGAGCACTGAGGCTCAGGAGAAGTGAGCTGTCCCGTGTAAGACATGGAGCAGAAACCCGTCCCGGGTAAGACATGGAGCAGAAACCCGTCTCGGGTAAGACATGGAGCAGAAACCCGTCCCGGGTAAGACATGGAGCAGAAACCCGTCCCGGGTAAGACATGGAGCAGAAACCCGTCCCGGGTTCGGGAGCTCTGTGGGACAGAGATTAAAGACCGCTGTGGACTGGAGAGGGAACCCAGCAGCCCAATGGAGGGGGGGGAACGGTGGGATTGGGGAGGGTCTGTACGGTGGGATTGGTGATGGTAGTGGGGGGGTTACTGTGGGATCATGGGGGTTAGCATGCAATATCAGATCCATTAGTCTGGGCTCTTTCCCCACCCCCCTGGGTACCAGCACAAGGTCTGGAGGGGCTGAATGGAACAGATGTCTGACGGTGACACAATGCCCCCCCTCCCCCAACCCTCCAACAGCACCTCGCTCAGCCCCTCCCACTGCCTCTAGCCCCCCAGCTGCTGCAGTGCCACAGCACCTGGGACCCTAACCCCTGACTCTCACCCCTCCCCCCCACTCCCACCCTAACCCCCGACTCTCACCCCAGCCCCCCAACCCCCCCCCCCCCTCCCCCCCACTCCCACCCTAACCCCCGACTCTCACCCCAGCCCCCCAACCCCCCCACTCCCACCCTAACCCCGACTCTTAATCACTTACTACTTATTGGAGCTCTTTGGTCAACTCTCAATGGTGAGAGAGGGCTGCGATCGGTGCTTGGGCCTACAAAGGTTGTTCAGGGTTGATAAAGAGACTTCTCTTTCACATCAAAACTCATATACATGAAGGGCAAGGGAACAGCAGTCCAGGGTCTAAAGAGTCATTCCACAGAGCAGTGCTCACTCACACCAGCACAGCACTTAGACATGATATAAAGCACTATGCTTACAGTACTCCAGGTTTAGGTAGCAGGATGGAATTATGGTTAAGGGACTAGACTGATAATTGGAGAGTTGTTTTACAATGTGATACTATTGCTTGTCCAAATCCACTAAACAGCATTAAACACTAAAGTTATTCAATAACATCCACCACAGCTTTAATCATACAGCTGAACTACAACCCTTCAGCTCCCACTCCCTCATGGACACTATGGAAGGGAAATGCCAGAGCATCTTCACTGTAAAGGTCATTTCTGACCCTCTAGGAGCCATTTGACTGTAAGCAACTGGACCAACAGTCAACACCAGACACAAAGACTGTTCCTGCTCTGGTTCACAATGCCCCTGTCTAATGTGGCGTAAGTAAAGTGGCCTTTAGGTCTGACATAAAGCCTTCCACTCCTGAGTAATTCATCGTGAGCTTGAGAAGAGACGGTCCCTGTGCTGGAACAGAGACAGAGTGCAGAGCCTCCACACGGTCCTTTCAGCTCACAGCATCCTTGGCTCCCCAGCTCTTTCACATGCAAATGAAGCAGCATGTGATTGGTGGGTGAAGCTCTTTTGCATGTAAATGCAGGAGCGTGTGATTGGTGGGCCACAGTAGGGCCTTTGACCAATCCCCCCACATCAACACCTGCTTGCTTTAGAGTGCTGGTGTGGGGGTAGATTTCTCTGAGCCCTGTAGGGAAACCCAAGCCTGAAGAGGTTCAGTTTACAGCACAGCAGCCCATTAGGCACTTTCTCTTGCACTGTGACACTGCTACCCTATATTGGCAGAGATGTATAACCTGGGTGGGCAAGCGTGACTGTTATGACAACAGCAGCAAGTTAGGTGCTTTGTTTCTACTGCTACCCACATACTCAAAGTAACAATCTTGATTCTCACAACATACAAACACACACACACACACACACTGCATGACATGACAGTTTTAAACAGTCAAAACCTTCTGAAAAGCTAAATACAAACATAGTTACTCAAATATTTGAGCTTTAGGTTTTCATGTTAGGACGAACGGTAGTAGGCTCATGATAAGAGCGTCTGCCAAATGCCTGTAATTTAAAAAAGTCAAAGCTATGCTTAATTTATTACACACTAACAGGGAATATGTAAATACATCACACTTTAAAATGAAATATCACATTGTGATTAACCTAATGATAGCAGTGTAATTAGCGTAATGGTAATATGATTAAGTTAAAGATAACACAGTGTAATTAGCCTTATAATACTACAATGCAACTAGCATCATGATAACAGAGTATGACTAGCCTAATGATGATAATAAAGTGTGATTAACTTAATGAAAACATTGTGAATAACCAAATAATAACACCATGCTGGGGGGCACTGCCCTTATAAATGTAATAAGCCTCACTGTTTCACTTCTGTTATCATTTTAACCTTTTCATTTAGAATCTTGATGTACCAATAAATACCAAATAATTTATTCATACAAATTATCCTTCCAGCAATCATGCTCGTTTGTGGGTGGATATATCCCCACTGTCAGCTACAGAGAAATAGAGAAGCATTTAAGGCTATTGTTCTTTTAATTTGAGTTCTTTTGTGGAAAGGTCAAAAGCAGAGCCCAGAGAGTCCAGCCTCGGGCATGTAGTAGGAGGCAGAATCATTGCTCCTGGTTTTGACCGCATGCTGCCACTGTGAAACATCATTTGTGTAGTCTTATACACTGTATTAGACTAGCGTGGCCCAGATTAAACCCTACTGATCAGCACAAGGACACTGGGTATGTTAGTGATGCTACATGACACTGCTACATTCAGCTGTGCAATGACAAAATGCACAGACTCTGCCGCTGTATCTACACACACAATTAAATAACAGACGCCCTGACGAGCAGCCCAGTGCATCTTTTCAAACGTAATCTCTCTTCCCTGTGCCAGCTGTTGCTAGTGGGGTGGAGTCGCATTAGCAACATTAGTCGGAAGGAGAGAGGCAGTGGGCATGCGGACAAGGAAGCAGCCTGTAAACAATGTTAATAAAAGCAAAGGAATCACTATGATAAAAGAGGACCCACAATATAATGTTGTGTCTAATATTGTCTAAGGCACAGCAACAGTAAGGTGAGTACAGTCAGTGACAAATGTACATGAACAACCTGAATGCTTATTTTAGCTAGGGATATAAAAGAAACTGAAATACCAGGTTGTGTGAAGTGCTGTGTGTTGCTATTTGGATATTGCTATAATAACAATAACAATAACAATAATAATTATTATTATTATTATTAGAAATTCACATGAGACATTTGAGACACACGTGAGACATTTCAAATCTGTTGCATTGATCAGATTTTCTAATAATAATAATAATAATAATAATTATTATTATTATTATTATTATTATTATCTATTTTTATAGCAGTTTTGATCATTTGGTCGTCTTCTATTCCTGTTAGCTTTCACATCAGCTGTAACCTGTTCTACCCATTTTATTTGCTGTCTGCTACTTTACACCAGGCTGTCCAGTGGAGGTTGGGCTCCCCCTTATGTACCTTATGTACCTGCTATTTGGGGGTTCAGGCCTGGTGGGTGCTCTGTTTTCTCTTTTTGCTCTGTCTCTTGCCTTGCCACTCTGTAAAGTGCCTTTGTGACAGTTCTCTGTAAAAAGCGCTATACAAATAAAATTGAATTGAAGTAAGAAGATATGCAGGTATAGAGACGTGCAGGTAGGAGGCTTCATGCTTTCTGTCCTGCTCTCCCATGAGTGCCATACAAAGAGGATGGTGGAGGGCTGTTGCTTGGCAACAACCCATCTCTCGTGTCTCCAGGGCTGCCCACCAATCAGCAGATAATTTGCCCTGTTAAGCCTGAGGGCCTTCTAACCCTAACCCTACACTCTAAACCCTACACCCTAAACCTTAAACCCTACACTCTAAACCCTACACCCTAAAACCTACACTCTAAACCCTACACTCAAAACCCACAAACCTAACCCTGCACTCAAAACCCTACACCCTAAAACCTACACTCTAAACCCTACACTCAAAACCCTACACCCTAAAACCTACACTCTAAACCCTACACTCAAAACCCTACACCCTAAAACCTACACTCTAAACCCTACACTCAAAACCCACAAACCTAACCCTGCACTCTAACCCTATACTCAAACCCACAAACCTAACCCTGCACTCTAACCCTATACTAAAACCCACAAACCTAACCCTATACTAAAACTCACAAACCTAACCCTACACTCAAAACCCTACACCCTAAAACCTACACTCTAAACCCTACACTCAAAACCATACACCCTAAAACCTACACTCTAAACCCTACACTCAAAACCCACAAACCTAACCCTGCACTCTAACCCTATACTAAAACCCACAAACCTAACCCTATACTCAAACCCACAAACTTAAGCCTACACTCTAAACCCTACACCCTACACTCTAAACCCTACACTCAAAACCCTATACCCTAAAACCTACACTCTAAACCCAACACTCAAAACCCACAAACTTAACCCTACACTCTAAACACTACACTCAATCGCACAAACCTAACCCAATACTCAAACCCACAAACTTAAGCCTACACTCTAACCCTATACTAAAACCCACAAACCTAGCCCTACACTCTAAACCATACACCCAATCTGACATTATTATTGCTTTTCTGCAGAGAAGTTGCTGGAAAATCATGTGTAACGTGCATTTGTGGCCCCACTGAAGTCCACACCACCATAAAATATTTTACTGAACTCAGTTTAATGTGAGAAATGGCACATGATCCCACCTAGCTAACCACTGAGAGAATGTCCCATGACATGGACACCATTGAGCTCCAATAACAGATCGCTCACATCTTTAATCTCAAAGAACATTTACTGACCTCTTATATCAACCATGCCCATTTCTCATCTACAGCGACCTCTGTGTGAGGTACCAAGGCTAAGGGCTAATGTGAGATGCATCTACAGCGACCTCTGTGTAAGGTACCAAGGCTAAGGGCTAATGTGAGATGCATCTACAGCGACCTCTGTGTGAGGTACCAAGGCTAAGGGCTAATGTGAGATGCATCTACAGCGACCTCTGTGTGAGGGTCCAAGGCTAAGGGCTAATGTGAGATGCATCTACAGCGACCTCTGTGTGAGGTACCAAGGCTAAGGGCTAATGTGAGATGCATCTACAGCGACCTCTGTGTGAGGTACCAAGGCTAAGGGCTAATGTGAGATGCATCTACAGCGACCTCTGTGTAAGGTACCATGGCTAATGGCTAATGTGAGACGGAGCCAGAGACGTATAGTTTGGTGTCGGCCTTTTGCAACGTTAATGCAAAAAGATTTCTATTATGGCTTTGTTCAATAATCAAGCTACAAACTTATAAAAAAAATGGTGCACCCAATCCCTGGAGCTGGCCCGTGACATCACCACACAGCCTCCTCTCTGACAGTTCAGAGTCACCTGACTGCTCCACAGGCAGGTAAGGGCAACAGCTGAGCACCTATGATGAGGGCACAGCTGGAACGTCTCACCCAGCAGCCTGCACAGCCAACACCACCTCCTTGCTTTTCATTCATTTGTTAGCACAAGACAACAGACACACTGTGTCAGTGACAAACCAGGTCCTGTGGAGACCTTGCACTAATGAAACATGAATAAAGTGTAAATACTTCAAAGCCTTTTAGAGTAGAAAGCAGCAGAAATAACAGTCTCTCATAATTATAGCAGAAAATAACCACTCGAATCAGTGACACATACATGTGTACTGTTGAGTGCAGATAACAACGAACAGTCAGATCCGAAAAGAACCTCAAACGCCCATCCCCAATTTAATACTTGCGCATCTCGCCGGGCATGACCCGCTCTATTATGCAAAACAAGGTATTGTTCAGTGGGTGACAAAGATGTGGCAACAAAAACATTAAAACCACGCCAGACAATAATGTTCAAAATACAAAGAATGTACGTACATGCTATGGCGTATAGGTTATAACGTTCACGCACGCACGAATAATAATGAATTGGCTAACGTGATTTCAAAATATGACACACCTAACCTTTTCTGGAGTCTAGTATGTTTCCCAATTATTCTCTCCAAAATATTTATCGAGTTCCACTAGTGCCGACGTAAACGGATGCTCATCTATGTCTCGTAGCTAATTTATGGTTTTATGATGAAAACAGCTGTAAATAGGGCTTCGCTGCCGACCGCCGATGTGAAATAGGCGCTGCGCGAAATTGAAACAATGCGTGTTCTCTTACCTCCCCATCTTCTGTTGATATCCATTTTTGTTTCATAACCGCAGGTGCAAGAGTGGGAAACGATGTCCCGGCATTTCACCGAACATGAGAGAGAGGGGGGACATTAATGAATGAGAAACATTGAAGCTGGAAGACTCGTCTCGCTACATCATACATGTACATTCCCCGTAGCTCCTGTATCCTTGGACCTACCCGATTTCATCATCCGGCTTTTGTATCTAATGTTGGTAGTCATTTCGTCTGTCCTCCTTCACTGTCACGTCCGTACGGTCGACGATGAAACTGTAATCTATCCGTCTTCACTTGGCCTCTAGTGAGGAGGGGGCGGGTGGAAAGCACGAAGACTCCGCCTTTCTTTGTGCCACCCAATCGTGCGCAGAATAACGTCATGATTGACTTACCCCTAGAGGACACACAGACAGCTAATTTGACAGCATTATGCTCTTTAATTGTACAACATAGCAGCGTTTATTTGTAGTTTTTACAAGTTGAATGATACCTGCATTACAGCAAATTTCATACAGCGTTGGTATTCCCTGGAACACCTATACCAGTGCTGAATGCTTTCAGTTAGGCCAGCTATATGACCCTCCCCTAAATAACAAATAGTTTTAATGTCTAATCCAATATTGGAAATAACCAGTGTTCAGGGTCCACAAATATTAAATAAAAAATTCAAATCATTAATGTAAAAATGTTCATCATTTTCTAGTATTAGATGTATTATTTTCTGTTAAACACAAGGGAACTAGACATCTAGCAACCTATGCATATAGATATGAGCCTTCTAAAAATTCTAGATTCCCAATTAAAAAAATTATACACAATTAGGACTTTGGAACATTTGAATGAATGAAAGGCAGGAAAGATAGCTGCACAACACTGCTTTGAATCAAAAGCAGTAGTAATATGATTAAGTAATAAAGTGCACCACACCATTTCTGTTATGTATAGGATTTTTAAATGCAAAATTATAAAGGCATAAACAGCAAACAGATAAATAGCTCTTAATTATGGATCAGGCTGTCTTTGCTGTTGTGTATATATGTGCAGCTGCACTCAATATTACATACGACAGAGGCATTATGCAGAAAACGCTCCAATCAGAAATTAGGATGATGAAATTATGAAAGCAGTAAAAGGCGGGGACTGAAATGTTTCTGCCAAAATTTATTTTTACTAATGACCATGTAAAACCGTAGTACAAAAAGAGTATTATATAACAAATGGTTTGTACTAAAAACACATTGAGGAAGCCTTTCTGTCAGGAATCAAATCTCCATTTGCTAAAATGCCTGTGAGAAAGCTGACAGGCCAGTTTCACTTAGACATCAGAGCAGAATGAATGTCTTGGGGAAGCAAGGGCTGTGTCAAGGGCAGTTCACTGGCCTACTATTGAGTACGCAAGCTGTATGCAACCTGTATAGTCAGTACCAGGCAAGTAAAATGATTCGGAAAAAGCCCACGTTTCTTAATATGGTTCAAAGATTGAGATCTTGTCACAAAGGCTGAATATAGAGCTGACGATAGTGTTAGACCAATGCATCAAGAAAAGACCCAAAGCCAAATTCAACAAAAGTAAAAATAACATACTATAAGATGAACACTCTTATCCAGAATAAGGAAATTAGATATTTCTTAGATTACAGTGCATCTTTCTTAAGACAAAATGTGAGCTGAGGGGACAATAACCATATCATTATTCACTAAAGTATTTGATTTGGTTCTGATTACATTTTCATCAAATAGTCTGTCTCTTGAATGCCTACATTAACTCTTGCCAATTAATCACATGGAGAGAACTAAGGTAAGTAGAAATATGAACACAAACATTTTTGTCAACTGAAGTGTGAGTTAATCATTATGTTTACCTATTAATTCCCCCCCCCCCCCCCATTTTAACCCAATAGATCCTGGTTCACAGGACTTTATAGACACACAACTGCATTACATAGTTGTTCGGTTATCCCTTTTTCAGTCATGAGAATTACAATAAAACACAGCTTTTATTCCATTTCTGCTCTGTAGGACAGGTCTGTAAACAGATAAATTTCCTAAATCCACTGTGCAAGTTATCGTCTTCTCAAGGCGCTCAGTAAAGATGGTAATACCTGAGTGAAAACTCACTTCCACCACTGGCCACACACTCCCACTTCCTGCACAACACACTCCCACTTCCTGGTAGTGAACGTGCTGTGCTAAGACTCTCAGTGGAGTGATGTCATAGACCTAACAGAGGCAGGAAGTCCAAACAGGGGAAGCTAAATTTTCTGCTAAACTGCAGCATCAATTACAGATAGCCAGGCAGCATATTACACAACGTCAATGCTCTCAATGCGCTCAGTCAGCGTACAAAAGCAGAGGACGTACCTCAGACTAGCACCATTACCCTGGATTAACCAACAATGAAGAAAAAAATTATTATAGTGAAACATTTCTCAACACTGACACAGGGAAGCTGCAGCGCTGTCTATTTTTAGACATTATTTCAATACTTACAGCACACATGCTGCTCCTCAAAAAAAAAAACCTGGAGCCAAGAACTGGCCTAAAGATAGCAAGTGTACAGGAAAGAGTGCACAGGGAACAGTGATGGAGACTGTAGAGAGTGCACAGGGAAGAGTGAGAGGCATACACTGCAAAATGAAAATGCTGAAGACTCTTAAAAGTGCAGTAAAAGGTAAAGAAAGATATGGAGGGTCAGACAGATGGCAGATTGTCAGGAAAAGTTTTGTTTCCTCTGTAAATGCATGTACAAGTAGCTGGAGCTGTCCAGGGTGCTGTGTGATAGAATACTCTGCACCCCTTTCAGCTGTTACTATGAGCCAGAGTTCCCTAAACATAACTGCAAGATCGGGCCTGTTTCCAGGCGCTAATTAAAATTTGCAGGCATGTTTGCCTCCAGTAATGTGAAAAAGTCTATTAAGGACTCCTGGATGTGGTCTCCTCTGGACGGACTGAGAGAAAACAAGGGAGAGGAAGATTTAAAAATGGAGGTGGACACCCGTTGTTCTTTAAAGTGCCATATTTATAAATGTGGAACTGCATAGACATTACTGCAATGTTGCAGTAATAGCTGAAGTGAAATTTCTATTCAATTCTGACACCCTTTTCTTACATAGATCTAGTAGGGACAATGCAGACAGCCTGGAACACATAGTAAACAGCCCATCAATGACAAGCACCTACATCAGACAGGTCATGTCTGTGGCTTAATTAGTCCCTGATGTGAGAGGTGTGTACCGTAGACCAGAGTTCACAAATTTGGTCCTGGGGCCCCATGTCTGCAAGTTTTTCAACATTTCTTCTGCATGAATTTATTTGTGAAATGTTATAAGAAATAGTCTCATTTAGTAGCTAAAATAAAGGGGAATCAAAAGCATACCAATGCATTAATTTAATGTGGTATACGGCCAATACAGCACAATAAGACATTAAGGTTAAATAGGCATTATGGCATTATTAAGGTTAAATTTGTGTCTTACATCACTGAGTAACTGATGAAATCAGTGGAAAGTGTGGAAACCTGGTCACTGAAATATTTGAAACAAAGACATCCAAGCAAAGCCAAAGTAAATGGCAAAACCTGCATTATGTTAATGTGTAGAGAAATTATTATTATGGAAGAACTTCAGCGTGAGTTTTCAACAACCTAATTTGATGAAGAAACACTAACCAGCACACATGGGACAGGGGTGGGGGCAGGACCAAGATTGAGAACTCAGCCTTTTTGGTTTTTTAAAATAAAATCTACAGTATGGGTGATCTATTTAGGACACCCCTGAAATCATCAAACTCAGTTACTGCGGGGTTGTAAGTAAACAGATCATCCTGTTTCAGGACTAAATCACAGGCTGCTTTTGTAGAATGACCAGGGAGCCCTGGGGACAAGAATTCAGGGAGGGGGTCAGAGTAGGGGACAGGAATTCAGGGAGGGTGTCAGAGTAGGGGACAGAAATTCAGGGAGGGGGTCAGAGCAGGGGACAGGAATTCAGGGAGGGGGTTAGAGTATTCCACAGCATGGTGTAGACTGTGTGGGCAGGCACTTGGGCTCAGGGGAGTGGCAGCGAACCGATGCTATTGGTCTGAATGCTTGTCAATCATGAGGGGTCGGGGGATGAATGGATGATGAAGGCTCTGGAAAATAAAAACAGGCAACAGTTAGAGTTCCACCTGTAGGCCACACAAACCATGTGGGGATGCTCAGCACAGTGCAGGCATCCCACAGACCAGATTCAACAAAAATACAAACAAGACCAGGTCAAAACCTAGTATATGGCTGGACCTAACACACCATCCAGCCGTCCAATGGTGTAACTTCATAACTCGGCCGACCAATGGTGTAACTTCATCACTCAGTCAGATCACTTCAGTCACTCAGTCACAGACATTCACGTTTGTAGGGCTGGCCCCACTGTTGCGGTCCAGCCAATAATCTTTTTGCTGTACTGATTTTCCACACATTCAGTATCTGTGCCACACTAACCACACATTCAGCACCTGTGCCACACTAATCACACACTAACCACACATTCAGCATCTGTGCCACACTAATCACACACTAACCACACATTCAGCATCTGTGCCACACTAATCACACACTAATCACACATTCAGAATCTGTGCCACACTAATCACACACTAACCACACATTCAGCATCTGTGCCACACTAATCATACATTCAGCATATGTGCCACACTAACCACACACTCAGTATCTGTGCCACACTAATCACACATTCAGTATCTGTGCCACACTAACCACACATTCAGCATTTCTGTGCCACACTAATCACACACTAACCACATTCAGCATCTGTACCACACTAACCACACATTTATAACCACACATTCAGCATCTGTGCCACACTAATCATACATTCAGCATATGTGCCACACTAACCACACACTCAGTATCTGTGCCACACTAATCACACATTCAGTATCTGTGCCACACTAACCACACATTCAGCATTTCTGTGCCACACTAATCACACACTAACCACACATTCAGCATCTGTACCACACTAACCACACATTTATAAATAAAACTATGTCTTCACCACATCTAGCAAGTGTTTCCATCGTGTACTTATGTGTTAAAATAGCACTCATCCTGAATTCACCATTGATTTGGAAAGAAACTGCCATTAACATTACTCAGAACATTTTAGAATAGAACAGAATTTCATTGTCGTTGTACTGGTGCGTACAATGTGCACTGCCTGAGCGGAGCTCAAATATACAAGATAAAACAAGGTAATAAAAATATAAAAGATAAAAAATGAATAATAAAAACTCTACATACTGCTCACACGCGTGCACTCACGTATACACACTCTGACACACATGCACACAAATTCACACACGCATACCCATAATGCCTATGTATGCACCAAATAAGCACAGAGTACCTGAATGCACAGAATAAATAAGTGTTGTACAGATAAATATGAATAAATATCAGTATTCCACAGACGTATTGTACAGTATAAATATTGTCTATGGGGGGTGTACTTTCAGTGCAGAGTTCAGTGTGGTGATGGCTTTGGGGTAGAAACTGTTTGTTAATCTTCTGGTGCGTGCTTTGATTGACCTGTAGCGCTTTCCTGAGGGCAGAAGGACGAACAAGTGATGGGCAGGGTAATATGGGTCCTTTAAGATGCAGGATGCCTTCCGCAGGCAACGGGAGCTGTAGATGTCTTCCAGGGCAGGCAGATGTGTGTTAGTGATCTTCTGGGCTGTAGTAACAGCATAGCAGCATTTTACAGAAAGTGCGTACGCACAAAACCTTCACTGCCCCAACACAGCAAGCCTGGACTGCAGCATGTCAGCACCAGGTCCACATGCAGGCCTCATCCAGTCCTATCCCAGTCCAAACCCAGTCCTGACCTGGACTGGTTCTGATACAGACACCCTTGTTGACTGCCATTACTTTGGGTGGGTTTACAGAGGGGTGTGGAGTTGTTTGCCCATGGCCACTGTGTGTGTGGCATAGCAGAGGATTTTGGGTTCAGATGACTCACCTGTACGGGGCGTGCAGAAGGACCCCGTCCCGGGACAGCCAGCCCAATCTCACTCATCAGCAGGCTTCATCCGCATCTGCGCCTGCATCTGAGTGATCATCTCCTGCATCCGGCGTAGCTGGAGGAGCAACACACACACACACACAAACGTACATGCGCACACACGCGCGCACACACACACACAGGGACCGGAGGCCAGGTTAGTTGTTTTGGATCAGCAGACGGGGACCGGAGCTGCTCATTGGTCTGCAGTGTCATTTCCATTTCCCACTCACTTCCCTTATCCCATTTCCTGTTATGGACTGACCCCAGACCAGGTTGTCACAAATGAAGCAAACTTTTGTTTGTTCATACTTACAAAATTACATTTAAACAGCCAGGTTTGATCAAAGTTGTGTTTTGTTACAGACACATGCACTGTGTATCTGACGGAGGAAGAGTTTAGACTGACTACGATCACCTTCAAATAATTTAGTGCAATGTACTGTTACCTTCACAGAAATAAACACCTCCTACACCTCATCAACGCTATCATTAGATGAAAACAATTCAGATTTATTTAAAATAAATAATAGATAATATAATTTAAAATAAATTATATCGAGTTTGATCTGCAACCAAGTCAGACTATTCACATGAACAACGCTAATAATGCATACTGGAGTACAAACCAAGCCAATAAATACAGGTATATGATATTTATTCAAAGGCATGGCACTCGCACTCACGCGTGCACACAGACACACACACATACGCGCGCACACACACACACATACACACAGCCCATGCCATTCTCTGTAAAGTGGGCCAGACCAATGAACATGCTATCAGTGGAAAGCGAGAATGTTTCCTGTGCAGATGTGTTTACCAACATACAGGCCTTGCCCAGTCTCTGCGATACATCAGCCCCAGGAAAGAGCAACAGTGCAGTCATGTTGAAGGCATGCAGTGGCCATTTGTAATTCTCATGGTTTGCGCTCCAAGATGGAAACCAAACAACAGAAGGAAGCCTGGGGTGGCCTCCAGAGAAGGCCTGGGAAAGCAGGATAACTGCCACTTTCTCAGCCCCCCTATTTTAGACTGGAGCTCACTCCACTGCCAAGGACACTTCCCACACCAAACCTTAACCCTGAAAATCTGCACATACTGCAAATCCTTCCATTTTTTTATAATGAAACTGGTCATATTTTCTGTAAATACCTCTCAGTGGGGAGAAAACCCTCAAGGTTACAAGATCAGGTAACAAGAAAAGGAACCCCACACTGATTTCAAGCCACTGATCTAGCATTTTCTTACACTCTAAAAAGAGATTTCTCCATATTCAACATCAACTTAAACAACTTTTACTGTTCCTCTAAAAGATTTAGCACTGGCGGGTGGATGATATTCATTCTACAACAACATCTTAATTCCACAGAACTACTGTTAAAGATCTGATGAAATTATGTTAATGTATTTGGGTTCTGTGATACATTGAAATGATCAAGCATTTCAAAAGAAAACCTACTTTCCAACCCACTAAACTCTGCAGTGAACAGTACACCACCCAACCACCCCCACCCACCCCCCCCTTCCCCAGTCCTTACCTCTGCCTCCTTCTGCATCAGGATCTGGTCCTTGTCCACCACATCCTCCTCCACTGCCCTGCAGGGGGCAGCAGAGACACTATGAGCCCCAGCTCCACACAGATCAGTGCCAAAATTACAGAAGACTGAAATCTACCATCCTGTAGGTTTTCATTTCAACCCTAATTTGGCACAACCGACTCTACTAATTGGCAGATCTCTAGCTGTTAAATGAGGTGTGCTTTGTTAGGGTTGAAATGAAAGCCTGTAGGCCGGACGATCTGCAGGAACAGAGCCACTGCCTCAGGGCTTTTCTATTACCAGCTCAGTACACATCTTCCATCACTAAAAACACATATGCTCAAAAAGAAAAATAATCACAGCGGAACATGCTTGCATTCATCAACCAAAATAACCCTAACACCAAGATTTCTGAATCATATCTCTGTTTGAGAAGAGAATGTGGGGGAATCACTTTTCTGTCTATTTCAGATCCTCACAATATTAGGGATTAGGGTCAGGGGTCAGGTGCGAGGGGGGGTAGAAGAGGGACTTGCCTTCCTGCTCGTTTTAGACGCTCGGAGCGGAAGTTCTCGTAATGCAGGTCCTGGGTGACTTCCTGCAGATCCTGCATATGAGTCCTGCAGAACCACAGGGAGACCTGCTCAGGATACTTACACCACCTTCATTACGCCACTTAAATGCCACAGACATACACACACTATACATACACACAACATATATGCATTAGCCAGCCAGCAGCCATACCTCCATGCATTCTGCTCCTGCCAAATGGCTGAAGCTAAGCAGGTGTGGGCTTGGTTAGTACTTGGATGGGAGACCACCAGGGAATACTGAGTTGCTGCTGGAAGTGGTGTTGGTGGGCCAGCAGGGGGTAATCTTCCCTCTGGTACAAATAAACCCCAATGCCCCAGTGCAGTGACGGGGACACTGTGCTGTATGAGATGCCGTCTTTCGGATGAGACGTTAAACCGAGGTCCTGACTCTCTGCGGTCATTAAAGATCCCATGACACTTATCGCTAAGAGTAGGGGGTTCCCCGGTGTCCTGGCCAAATCCCAGATCTGGCTCTCGCAAAAACTTGCCACTAAAAATCATCCCCAGATTTAATTGGCTAAATAAATGTTCTCTCCCTCTCCACCTTCGCTAATGTGTGGTGCGCATTCTGGCGCAAAATGCCTGCCGTGCATCACCCAGGTGGGTGCTACACATTGGTGGTGGGTGAGGTGAGTTCCCCTTCACTGTAAAGCACTTTGAGCATCTGGAAAAGTGCTATATAAATGTAATTAATAATAATACATACAAACAAAAAACACACACACACACTATACATACACACAACATACATGCATACATACAAACAAAAACACACATACACTCAAGCACATTTGCAGGATGTCTACTGGATGTTAATTAGTCCTCCTGCTGCTGTTACTAAACTCCTACACCAGAGGGTAGCACAACATCACCCTGAGCACTACCGCAGCCTTAAATTCAAGGTTCACGTACAATCCTCTCTATAGCAAAACACACCCCAGGTAACACAGTTCACCGATCTGTATTATTCACTGATCTTTACCAACAGTTGTTCCAAACTATCGCTTCTCAGGGGATATAAAAATGTTGAGCAAAACACAACAGGCATCCATCTTGCTTGCCACTGCAGGCAGTCACTTAATTTGCCTCTTGCTAGCTAGCTACTGTCTAGACAGCAAGCTACCTTGCTAGTATTGCAGATGGTTAGCTACGATAGCAACGTTCTAGTGTGCCTTACATAGTAGACAGACAGCAGGCTCACAAACATTAACATTAGCTAACATGAGCATGACAATAAATTGTTTCAATAATGTTTAACAATGTGCAGTTTAACAAAGTGCAGCATTACACAACTGAGTTTGAAGAGTTGACAGACAGTTACCGCTCTGAGTCTGTGCAGAAAACCCACAGATCTGTTCAATTACAATTAAATACCAAAAAAAGAGTTAAGAGTTATTCTGGAAGCAAAAGATTGTCTATGTTAAGCTTACATAATTAAGAATATCAGTTATAACAGAGTGTAAGTCCGCATAATTGAAGCTATTTAAAGCCGAGTATAAACCACGGTTTTTCACTCTCTGATGGGAGGCAGTTAGGAACTGAGGTTAAGGTTCAAGCCAGGACTCTACCCTCCTTCTTCAACATCACCCCAATGACATCACCCAGCATCCTTTGACCCCGTTGCTACAGCAACTCACACAAGCATGGTGCGCAGCTTGAGGAAGTCATTGTGCTCGGGGTTTTCCACCTCCACCACCCCCCAAGGGTACAGGCGTCCCCGGATCTTCTTCCCTTTCACCTCGATCAGCTGGTTGGAGCCGATCACGGCAAAGGGAATGCTGGCCTGGGAACAGAGAGAGGAAGAGCAGCAGAACGGGACATCAGCACAGGAACACAACAGAGACCCTAACAACCCTGACCCTAACCCTGACCCTGACCCTGACCCTGACGCTTACCCTGACCCTGACCCTGACCCAAACCCTGACCCTGACCCAAACCCTGACGCTTACCCTGACCCTGACCCAGACCCTGACCCTGACCCAGACCCTGACGCTAACCCTGACCCTGACCCTGACCCTGACCCTGACCCTGACCCTAACCCTGACCCAGACCCTGACCCTGACCCTGACCCTGACCCAAACCCTGATGCTAACCCTGACCCTGACCCTGACCCAAACCCTGACCCAAACCCTGACCTGGACTCTAACCCTGACCCTGACCCTGACCCTGACCCTGACCCTGACCCTGACCCAAACCCTGACCCTGACCCTGACCCTGACCCTGACCCAAACCCTGACGCTTACCCTGACCTGGACTCTAACCCTTACAATGATGCAGAAGTATCAGGTATGAGAGCTCATCATGTCTTTTACTCAACTATTCAGCATAAAATTCAACAAGCAGAAAATGCTGTTTGTATCCAACAGACAGTAGAGGTTTCTGCGATACTGCTGTAACAGGAACTTCACTTCAGCAGGTGTTTTACTGTCACCAAGTCCCCCACGTGACCAGTGAGTCACCACCGGGGGGCACCCCACACAAATAAGCAGTGTGTAGATTCTGCATGGTTGGAAAATTGTTTCCTTCAGTCCATCTTTCACCTTCAGAACACGTGTCTGCTCCTTGAACTCCTCATCCTCATCTGAATCTGCATCTGGAAGCTGGTATATGCGAATTCCGTGCTCTGCAATCTCGTCCAGGATCTGCAAGAAGACAAAAAACACCTAGGAACCACACTCTGCACCCCATTCACCATTTCACACTCCATTAAGAGTTTGCTGTAATTCTTGTAAAGTTTCTTTGGCAAAAAGCATAAATGATAAATTAATTAAATTGAATTTTGCAATGTAAAGATATTTCAGCTGTTTGTTTTGGAAAGCCTATAATCTACAGTTGCAAAAAAAAAGTTTGTGAACCATTCTAAATTACCTGGATTTCTACATTAATTACATTACATTACATTACAGGCATTTGGCAGACGCTCTTATCCAGAGCGACGTACAACAAAGTGTATAACCATAACCAGGAACAAGTATGACGAAACCCCTAGAGAGAAGTACCGGTCCAAGTACAGGGAACAACCGCATAGTTCAACTTGGACCCTGATGGTTAAACTGATTAACACTAACAACGAGAACGGCAACAACGCAATCTATGGAAAAATAAAAATAAATAAAAATACAAGTAGTCGTTAAGACAGGCGCATCAACTAAGTCACCTATGAAACAGCTGCCTAGTTACAACCCTAAGTTTAGTCATTTACAGGGGGGAAGGGAGGGATGGGGAGAGGTGCAGCCTGAAGAGGTGGGTCTTCAGTCGTCGTTTGGAATGGGTCACAGTCTCAGCTGTTCTGACCTCCACAGGGAGGTCATTCCACCATCGTGGGGCCAGAACAGACAGGAGACGTGTTCTGGAAGTGCAGGTGCGAAGAGAGGGAGGTGCTAGGCGTCCTGAGGTAGCAGAACGGAGGGATCTGGCTGGCATGTAGGGTTTGAATTACTCATTAAATGTGGTCTGATCTTCATTTAAGTTACAATAACAGACAAACACATTCCGCATAAACGAATAACACACAATCAATTGCACCTTTCAAGTCTTAATTCTAATTTAAAATGGTTCACCAACTTTTTCCTGCAACTGTATAAATCTACAAACAAAGCAATCTGTCAATTAAATGAGGTCAGCTTCCACACAACACAACAAATGGCCAAATTACTGGCAAAGGAAGCGTTCCATTTGCAGACCACAATGTCACACAGCACCATAAGTACAGTTCACACATGAACTTGTATACATGTCATTCTCTCAGTCAAGCCCCATTGGATGTGATGCTCATCCAAGTACTAAAATAAGAGCTTAGTTCAGTACAGACCACTGTCTGTCACAGTATCTACATCACAGACCACTGTCTGTCACAGTATCTTCAGTACAGACCACTGTTGGCCACAGTAACTACAGTACAGACCACTGTCCACCACAGTATCTACAGTACAGACCACTTTCTGCCACAGTAAGTAAAGTACAGACCACAGTCTGCCACAGTAATTACAGTACAGACCATTGTCTGTCACAGTAACTACAGTACAGACCACTGTCTGCCACAGTAACTACATCACAGACCACTGTCTGTCACAGTATCTTCAGTACAGACCACTGTCTGCCACAGTAACTACAGTACAGACCACTATCTGCCACAGTAACTTCAGTACAGACCACTGTCCACCACAGTATCTTCAGTACAGACCACTTTCTGCCACAGTAAGTAAAGTACAGACCACTGTCTGCCACAGTAATTACAGTACAGACCATTGTCTGTCACAGTAACTACAGTACAGACCACTATCTGCCACAGTATCTACAGTACAGACCACTATCTGCCACAGTAACTACAGTACAGACCACTGTCTGCCACAGTAACTCAGTACAGACTACTTTCTGCCACCGTAGCTACAGTACAGACCACTGTCTGCCACAGTAATTACAGTACAGACCACTGTGTGCCACAGTAACTACAGTACAGACCACTATCTGCCACAGTGTCTACAGTACAGACCACTCTCTGCCACATTATTTACAGTACAGAACACCGTCTGCCACAGTAACTATAGAACAGACCACTGTCTGCCACAGTAACTACAGTACAGACCACTATCTGCCACAGTATCTACAGTACAGACCAATATTGCTCGCCATTTTCCTACCATTAAAGGTACCCCAGTTTACCTACTAACTAGATAGTATTTAGCACCATATCAAGCCTGGCCTTGAGATTCAGAGTCGACTACGTGACCTGGCAGGCTATTCCACACATTGACTGCTCTCTGTGTGAAAAAAACCTTCCTAATGTCTGCGCAGAATTTAACTTTGGCTAATTTCCATGTATGTCCCCTCGTTCTACTAACAGAACTCAACCTGAAGAATCTCTTGTAGTTCACTCTGTTAATCCCTTTTACAAATTTAAAAGCCTCAATCAAATCGCACATAAGTCTCTTTTTACTAAGAGATTAAGCATCTTAAGTCTTACAGGACAGACCAGTCTGCCCATAATCACATTACTTATAGTACAGACCATTTTCCCCTTAATCACACTGTACACAGTACATACCAGTCTGCCCATAATCACATTACTTATAGTACAGACCATTTTCCCCTTAATCACACTGTACACAGTACATACCAGTCTGCCCATAATCACATATTACATGCAGCACAGACCAGTCTGTCTGTAATCACATCACATGCAGTAGAGACCAGTCTGTCTGTAATCACATCACATGCAGTACAGACCAGTCTGTCTGTGATCACATTACATGCAGTACAGACCAGTCTGTCTGTAATCACATCACATACAGTACAGACCAGTCTGTCTGTAATCACATCACATACAGTACAGACCAGTCTGTCTGTAATCACATTACATCCAGCACAGAGCAGTGTTCTGCCATTTGAGGCCATGTGGGAGTTCATCAAGCAAAACAGCTTTTAATGAAACCCAGGGAACAGCCTGCGTGGGGCATGAAGAACTCTAATTAAAATAGGGGGGAGAGGGGGTGGAGTGCATGAACGCTTCCTCTATTTTAACCTCTTAGGGGAAGGACTAAGGTCTAAAGCTCTCCTTCCTGGCATAAAAGGATCTTACACTTCCTGTTCTGCACCTGACTAAGCACCACTGCTAAAACAAACTGTCCTTTTCTCTACAAATACCACAGGAGCAGATATGATTATTTATGTTTTAACATCAAAGCCCTGTTTATTTAAGAAGCACAGTTACAATGCATTTTAAAACAATGCCAGAAATGTACAACAAATGTTTTCCTGCCACTTTTGGGAATTATTTCACATAAAAAGGACGGTTTTGAAACTAGCAGGAACCTGGGAGCTTATTCAATTATTTCAAAAGAAAATGCTTGTTATGACTACAGATTGTTTTTGTATCGTGAATTCAAAGCACATTGGAGAGCCGCGGCCATCGGCAGCAGAGCCATTGTTGCCGAGCAGCACTGAAAACAAAGGCTGCGTGCTCGCTGCCCAGGAGATGGTGACAGTCAGTCAGTCGCCCTGCCACAGGACCCTCAGATCGGCTCGGGCAGACTCACTACGCGATCATGCAGAGATGGGGAGTTTGCACAAGGGCAAACAAAGCAAAAGAAAATAGACAGAACATGAACAATGGGGGAAAGAAGGAAATAAACTGATCTCATCGGCTCACAGCACAGAACTGAATGGAAGCAGAGTTCACTAGCCCTGTTTCACTAGCCATCAGAACACCACTGCTGGCTAAATCTGCCCTGTATCAGCTTTTTAAAAAGGGACTCAGGAACACAAACTGTGTCCATCATAGTACAGTTCTAATTTCATCACCATCAGGGAGATCGTCTGCTTCTGCCTCTGCTTTGGGGATGCCAGGCAGGAGAGGCAATCCCTGTAAGGAAATAAAAGCGAACCCAGAGAACTGGCTGGAGTAGCTCTAGAGTGAGTCAGAGGGTGCCGGAGATGAGGAAGAGAGGGTAGCGCTCTGAGCTGGTCTGCTTAACTTGGCTGCCCTACAGCCAGTCCATCCACACAAGCAGAACAACAATAGCACCAGACTTTCGGGGCATAATCAGTGAAAAAGGAAGGCAGCTGTGATCTTTACTATAATCTGTGTCTTATAGGATGTCAAATACAATCTGGTCATGAGCTGGTGGAGCAAGAGGAGAGTAGGAGGAGAGCAGGAGGAGGAGCAGGAGGAGGAGCAGAGCAGGAGGAGAGCAGGAGGAGGAGCAGGAGGAGGAGCAGAGCAGGAGGAGAGCAGGAGGAGGAGCAGAGCAGGAGGAGAGCAGGTGAAGGAAAAAGAGGGCAGGCTGGGTGGCACACCTCCATGGCTGGCCAATCAGAAGCAGAGGACAAGCTACAGGAAGAGACCAAAAGTCAAAGGCCAGAGGTCCGTTCCAAATGGAACAAATATCCAATAGTTCCAAAGCCAGGTCCTATTACACCTTTTTTCCTGCCAGAACCAGACACAAAAGGACAAATGAAGTTCTGGGTCCAGTTCCAAGGCATAAGGGAGCCAATATTCACACCACATACAGCTTAATTAAGCTTAATTTAGCCTTTGCATCACCACTGGAACCAGTACCAACACCAGAAATCTAGGCAGCGAGCAATTTTTAGCCATTTACAGAAATAAAATTTCATGAAAGTTCACAGTCTGCTTTACTGTGAGAGACAGGCACAGTCTGTGTTGCTGTGAGAGACAGGCACAGTCTGCTTTACTTTGAAAGGCAGGCACAGTCTGCTTTACTTTGAAAGACAGGCACAGTCTGCTTTACTTTGAGAGACAGGCACAGTCTATGTTACTGTGAGAGACAGGCACAGTCTGTGTTACTGTGAGAGACAGGCACAGTCTGCTTTACTGTGAGAGACAGGCACAGTCTTGTTATGGTGAGGAAGAGTCAGTGCCAAAGCCTGTTGCCAGTACGCCCGTAATTAAGATCCCCACTGATGATACACCCATAACCCAAAACAGCAATTTCATTTTGCTGACAGACTGCATGCGTGCACGTGTACACAAACCTGTCTCACGGAATTTTTAACCCAGACAAACCACAGGTCACAAGCCATTTTCACCACTATAAATACATAAGAAAACAAAATAAGACAGGGCTAACAGTCAACAAAAACAAACAAGTTCTCAGAGCACAGGTAGTTTGTGTCCATACTAAATATGTGCAGGGACTATGCGCAGTTGTGGAGTGGACACATTACACACTGCGGGTAAATAAAACGCTCAGCTGTGCTCTTCCACGAGAGGAGCACATTACACACTGCAGGTAAATAAAACGCTCAGCTGTGCTCTTCCATGCTTTCCTCCAGCAGTGCCTTCCCAGCAGCACTGACGCATGAACGTGTCATTCTCTCGAGAACTCTAAACCCACAGCACAGTACCTCACTGCACACAATGAGGCAAACACACGCACAAAGAATGATAAATACCTCAAGTAAAAGACAAAAAGGACAACTCAGGTCTAAAAGCAATATGTGGGTATATTGTGTAAAAAAATTAGCCCGTATTTTCAACATCAAGATGAGATCACCTGAAACCATAATCATAAGTTAACAGAGAATAAGTGTGTTAACTTAGCAGTAGCAATTTTATCAGGATGCTTTCATGATGAACAGATGATCATTGTGTTGACTTAGCAGTAGCAATTTTATCAGGATGCTTTCATGATGAACAGATGATCATTGTGTTGATGGTGGGGGTTGGTGGGGGAGGTGTCAGAGTGCAGTGGGGGTGCCCCAGGGGCAGGAGGAGCATGGCGGGCAGGGAGGGGCTGTGTGGGCACATTCCTACCCCTCCCTGCCTCAGATAAGCTCAGCCCCAGGGACCCTCTAATTACCCAGGACAGAGGCACTGGCATGACTCACCATCACCAGGGCAACCATGGAATCAAAAAAAGAACACATACTACAGGGTGATCTAGTCTACCGTGCAGTTATTTTTCCCAGAAACCCCTGGACCACCCACCTTACAGGCTGCAAGTGTTCTGATTCGAGGCTCTATATGTCAGGCACTGTCAGGAAGTCTCAGGATGAAGATGTGATCGCCATTTTGTGGAGGCAAAAGAGGGTACATGCCTAAACCTGAGCATGATGGGGTTTTTTAAACACATTTTTACAAAGCGTTTGCAGTCTGGTGGTTTAAAAAGTTCACTGATCGGAAACCCATATTCATTGTTTTCCACTTCAAACACACGAGGCTGCTGTGTTACAAAGGCACAATCAACCCTAAAGGGCAAATAAACCCACCCCACGAAATCAGGCCCCACACTGCCCTTAACCCTGCACTGCTGCTTCACATAGCCAACTGTTTCCACAGCCTTTATCCTAAAGGCCACACCCTGTTTCTACACCCTTTATCCTAAAGGCCACGCCCTGTTTCTACACCCTTTATCCTAAAGGCCACGCCCTGTTTCTACAACCTTTATCCTAAAGACCACGCCCTGTTTCTACACCCTTTATCCTAAAGGCCACACCCTGTTTCTACAACCTTTATCCTAAGGGCCACGCCCTGTTTCTACACCCTTTATCTTAAAGACCACGCCCTGTTTCTACACCCTTTATCCTAAAGGCCACGCCCTGTTTCTACACCCTTTATCCTAAAGGCCACGCCCTGTTTCTACAACCTTTATCCTAAAGGCCACGCCCTGTTTATACACCCTTTATCCTAAAGGCAACAAAACACTTCACTTAGTCTGCCTCGAGCCATTGAGAGCAGTTGCCACCCAATGAAGGTAAGACTTATGTTGGCCTAACACACACAGATCACTCTGACGGGCTAACACACACAGATCACTCTGACGGCCTAACACACACTGATCACTCTGACGGGCTAACACACACTGATCACTCTGACGGGCTAACACACACTGATCACTCTGACGGGCTAACACACACTGATCACTCTGACGGGCTAACACACACTGATCACTCTGACAGGCTAACGCACACTGATCACTCTGACGGGCTAAGGCATACTGATCACTCTAACAGTGTGTGTTAGCCTGTCGGTTATACCAAGCAAAAATGTCCAGCTTTCCAAACTTTGAGGAATAAATATGTCCAAATTGAGGAGGGAAATTGTCCCTGTATGATGCCAAAAAAGGCTCATGTTTCTAAAATTTCTCAGCTGGACTACTGTAATGCTTTTCCTCCTGGCTGCACTAATCTGACCGTGGAACATACAGAGTGCAGGTTCTAGGGTTCTAACACACAGAGTGCAGGTCCTAGGGTTCTAACACACAGAGTGCAGGTTCTAGGGTTCTAACATACACAGTGCAGGTTCTAGGGTTCTAACATACACAGTGCAGGTTCTAGGGTTCTAACAAGAACCAAAAAATGTGAATATATCCTGACACTCACGTCTCCTCATTGGGTGGCAGTTAAATTTTGTTGACTGCGAGTTTCCTCTGAGAATACTAAATGGATTTGCTTCATTGAAATTCTGAGCTTTTGCTCACATGCCAAAGAAATGCACATCTAAGCCAATCACACAATAAATCCAGAGTAAAGGACAGAAAGGGGGGGGTGGGTAAAGGACAGAAAGGGGGGATGGAGAGTAAAGGACAGAAAGGGGGGATGGAGAGTAAAGGACAGAAAGGGGGGATGGAGAGTAAAGGACAGAAAGGGGGGATGGAGAGTAAAGGACAGAAAGGGGGGATGGGTAAAGGACAGAAAGGGGGGATGGAGAGTAAAGGACAGAAAGGGGGGGGTAAAGGACAGAGAGGGGGGATGGAGAGTCAAGGACAGAAAGGGGGGATGGAGAGTAAAGGACAGAAAGGGGGGGTGGGTAAAGGACAGAAAGGGGGGATGGAGAGTAAAGGACAGAAAGGGGGGGTGGGTAAAGGACAGAAAGGGGGGATGGAGAGTAAAGGACAGAAAGGGGGGGTGGGTAAAGGACAGAAAGGGGGGATGGAGAGTAAAGGACAGAAAGGGGGGGTGGGTAAAGGACAGAAAGGGGGGATGGAGAGTCAAGGACAGAAAGGGGGGATGGAGAGTAAAGGACAGAAAGGGGGGATGGAGAATAAAGGACAGAAAGGGGGGGTGGGTAAAGGACAGAAAGGGGGGATGGAGAGTCAAGGACAGAAAGGGGGGATGGAGAGTAAAGGACAGAAAGGGGGGGTGGGTAAAGGACAGAAAGGGGGGGTGGGTAAGATCTGCGGTTGATTCTGTGCTACATTCACATGGCTGACTATCAGGGTAGCACAGCCCTGAAGAACAAACAGAGTGGAACAATGAGGGGAAAAGGCTGACAGGAGCAGCCAGGCTGAAATACTGCTGCCTGGGCGGGGGGGTGGGGGGGTGGCCAGCTTCCTGCATCGGGGGGGGGGCAGCTTCCTGCGTGGGGGGAACGGCTCTCCCTGGGCCCCCCCCACCACCTGCAGTGCTGCTCACTGAAAACATAAAACCCACAGAGCATTCAGCAGGATGTTTCCCCACACCTGTGTTTTACTGGGTGTGTGTGTGCGTGTGTCCTCCTAAACATCAGAACCTTTTCCTTACCATCTACTTCCTTCCACATCCATCCCCTCACTAAGCTCAGGACACAGCCACGTGCACATCCATCCCCTCACTGCACATCCATCCCCTCACCGCACATCCATCCCCTCACTACACATCCATCCCCTCACTGCACATCCATCCCCTCACTGCACATCCATCCCTCACTAAGCTCAGGACACAGCCACGTGCACATCCATCCCTCACTAAGCTCAGGACACACAGCCACGTGCACATCAATCCCCTCACTGCACATCCATCCCCTCACAGCACATCCATCCCCTCACTACACATCCATCCCCTCACTACACATCCATCCCCTCACTGCACATCCATCCCCTCACCGCACATCCATCCCCTCACTACACATCCATCCCCTCACTGTACAACCATCCCCTCACTGCACATCCAACCCTCACTAAGCTCAGGACACACAGCCACGTGCACATCAATCCCCTCACTGTACATCCATCCCCTCACTGCACATCCAACCCTCACTAAGCTCAGGACACACAGCCACGTGCACATCCATCCCCTCACTGCACATCCAACCCTCACTAAGCTCAGGACACACAGCCACGTGCACATCCATCCCCTCACTGCCTAAGGCTCATAAAACTCACTCTCCACAAGCAGACATGAAGCCTCAAGTTGGGAGCACACACCTGCATCAGACTCCGTTTGGCCCAGAAGCAGGCGGGGGTTTGAAGGGTGGGGGAGGGTGAATGGAGCTACAAGCTGACATTCCAGGAAGGTAAGTGGCTTGTAGAACAAGGCACTGAACACACACATTGCTGACGGCCGTGCCTTCTCTGCAGAGTCGCCCGACACATTGCAGGAAATGTATATTGTTCTGTACAAGCTGTTTCCCCACTAATACTGAACAATGAAGTGGTGGTGCTGGAGGGGGGCACTTTTTCATCTTCTGCTTTGAGATCAACAATGTGAAATGGTGAGAAAGTGGCCAGTGGAAAATAAATCCATCTCTCAGAAGCCCAAGCACAATGTGCCCATTTGTCTTCTGACAATGGCAGGCGCAGAGGCTGCGGCTTTTACCCAAAGCAGGGCCATGAATGACCTCATTAAAAAACTATCAGGAATATTTCATTGTTTAATGAGGGAACGTAACTATAGACTAATATGTGAAGGAGGACCTGCTAAGAATAATCCACTCTTTTCCAGTAAAGAGCCTTTGGGTTGTGTTTTTAGGTGTAAAATGGACTTTCCAGAATGGATGCTGTGCTAAAGGGCTCTCGTCTCATTTATGAAAAATGCTAAATACAGTGGATTTAATTTTTACTGTTAAAGGAAAATGGAATGTCCAGCCTCTTTTTGTATATTTTGTTTCATTAAGATAGGTAGGAAGCAGAGAGGGTAACAGACAGAGAAGGGATCACAGCTCAGAAGGTGCTATGGTGGGAGACCAAAGATTTGGCGCCACATCTTCCCAAATTACGATAAAATCACACAGGCTCAACTCTGGATCTTAGTGGCATCCTGCTGTATAAGAGCAGAGTAATATCCTGCTGTATAAGAGCAGAGTGATATCCTGCTGTATAAGAGCAGAGTGATATCCTGCTATATAAGAGCAGAGTGATATCCTGCTGTATAAGAGCAGAGTGATATCCTGCTGTATAAGAGCAGAGTGATATCCTGCTGTATAAGAGCAGAGTGATATCCTGCTGTATAAGAGCAGTAATGTCCTGCTGTATAAGAGCAGTGATATCCTGCTGTATAAGAGCAGAGTGATATCCTGCTGTATAAGAGCAGTGATATCCTGCTGTATAAGAGCAGTGATATCCTGCTGTATAAGAGCAGAGTGATATCCTGCTGTATAAGAGCAGTGATATCCTGCTGTATAAGAGCAGAGTGATATCCTGCTGTATAAGAGCAAAGTGATATCCTGCTGTATAAGAGCAGAGTGATATCCTGCTGTATAAGAGCAGAGTGATATCTTGCTGTATAAGAGCAGAGTGATATCCTGCTGTATAATAGCAGTGATATCCTGCTGTATAAGAGCAGAGTAATATCCTGCTGTATAAGAGCAGTAATGTCCTGCTGTATAAGAGCAGTGATATCCTGCTGTATAAGAGCAGAGTGATATCCTGCTGTATAATAGCAGTGATATCCTGCTGTATAAGAGCAGAGTGATATCCTGCTGTATAAGAGCAGTGATATCCTGCTGTATAAGAGCAGAGTGATATCCTGCTGTATAAGAGCAGTGATATCCTGCTGTATAAGAGCAGAGTGATATCCTGCTGTATAAGAGCAGTGATATCCTGCTGTATAATAGCAGTGATATCCTGCTGTATAAGAGCAGAGTGATATCCTGCTGTATAAGAGCAGAGTGATATCCTGCTGTATAAGAGCAGAGTGATATCTTGCTGTATAAGAGCAGAGTGATATCCTGCTGTATAATAGCAGTGATATCCTGCTGTATAAGAGCAGAGTAATATCCTGCTGTATAAGAGCAGTAATGTCCTGCTGTATAAGAGCAGTGATATCCTGCTGTATAAGAGCAGAGTGATATCCTGCTGTATAATAGCAGTGATATCCTGCTGTATAAGAGCAGAGTGATATCCTGCTGTATAAGAGCAGTGATATCCTGCTGTATAAGAGCAGAGTGATATCCTGCTGTATAAGAGCAGTGATATCCTGCTGTATAAGAGCAGTAATATCCTGCTGTATAAGAGCAGAGTGATATCCTGCTGTATAATAGCAGTGATATCCTGCTGTATAAGAGCAGAGTGATATCCTGCTGTATAAGAGCAGTGATATCCTGCTGTATAAGAGCAGAGTGATATCCTGCTGTATAAGAGCAGAGTGATATCCTGCTGTATAATAGCAGTGATATCCTGCTGTATAAGAGCAGAGTTATATCCTGCTGTATAAGAGCAGTGATATCCTGCTGTATAATAGCAGTGATATCCTGCTGTATAAGAGCAGTGATATCCTGCTGTATAAGAGCAGTGATATCCTGCTGTATAAGAGCAGTGATATCCTGCTGTATAAGAGCAGTAATATCCTGCTGTATAAGAGCAGTGATATCCTGCTGTATAAGAGCAGAGTGATATCCTGCTGTATAAGAGCAGTGATATCCTGCTGTATAAGAGCAGTAATATCCTGCTGTATAAGAGCAGAGTGATATCCTGCTGTATAAGAGCAGTGATATCCTGCTGTATAAGAGCAGAGTAATATCCTGCTGTATAAGAGCAGTGATATCCTGCTGTATAAGAGCAGTGATATCCTGCTGTATAAGAGCAGTAATATCCTGCTGTATAAGAGCAGTAATATCCTGCTGTATAAGAGCAGTAATATCCTGCTGTATAAGAGCAGTGATATCCTGCTGTATAAGAGCAGTGATATCCTGCTGTATAAGAGCATCGAATGAAATTGAAAATGAGGCTAATGATTCCCTGCACTGGACAGCACACACCGGAACTATACGATACAAGATTAGCTTGATTGCAAGCAATGCAATTCAGACTTCCTTGTTTAAGCTAGGGGGAGGGGTGGCTAAACTGGTGGCAGGAAGGCCACTACAACAGTCCCGATGCTTAAAGCCTTGTCCTTGTGGGTTTGCAATGTTTGGGACAGTGAGTTTCACAGGAAATAAACAGATTCTATCATCAGGTTACCCACAGGCCTGCATTCCATACTCTACCCTTAGCCTTAACCTAACCTTTCTCCTTACTGAACCCAGCCAGCAGGACAGGACCACAGGGCCTCAACATGCCCTAAACCAAACCCTTAGCCTAATCTTTACCCTTACAGAACCCAGCCAGCAGGACCTGTTCCGTTCCACCTTAGACTCTATTCCACTCTACCTTAGACTCAGTTCAATATGAAACATCTGCAAACTGAAACATCCTCAGCACTGATGCCCTTTCCAAACATATCACAACAGTCAGCAACTCTCTCATTCACTGAGGGCTTCTGTTCCAGCCATTCTAGCCATAATTACAGGCAAACAGACTTGCACAACATGTTTGCACACGGCTATGAGCATGTTAACTATGCAATTCACTCAGGAAAAATATATTTTTGTCCCTCATTTAGCGAAGTATTTCCAACTTTGTGGCCACTGCCAGCATATATAAATGATGAAGTGGTGACCCTTCACACTGCTTGCATTGCCTGAGTACCAAAATTCTGAAAACAATTCAGTGAATCACTGCCAGAACTAAATCAATTGAACCATGATTCCAAGTACAAGAGGAAATGATCGACCTGAAGGAGCCATCAACAGCAGTGCCTGGGAAGCAGGGTCACTTAAGGAGGAGGAAACGGGGCGGGGGGGCGGGGGGGTTTGAGCCGGGTCACGTGAGAAGGCATTTATGGTAGCGGATTATGTTGTGTCCGTGTGTGTGTGTGTGTGTGTGTATGTGTGCGAGCTGTAACTCACCCTCCTCTTCAGACGATCCCGCTCTCTCAGCGTCAGGGTGTCAGCCTTTGCGATGACGGGGACAATGTTCACCTTGCTGTGAATGGCCTTCATGAACTCGACATCTAGGGGTTTCAGCCTGAGAAGAGAGACACACACACACACACACACACACACACACACACACGCATCATCATCAGCAGCACACACATGCAGCGAGCAGGTGTGTTTGGGCAGGTGTGGCCCCCAGCTCGTACCCGTGTCCGAAGGGTGAGATGAAGTAGAAGCAGCAGTGAACACGGTTGTCCACGATGTGCCGGCGGTTGAGCCCGCTCTCGTCGTGCAGGTAGCGCTCAAACTGGTTATCAATGTACTGGATGATGGTCTTAAAGCTAGGGACACAGAATGGACACAGAGAGCAAAAACCCCTAATCAACTGAAGAAAATAGCACATTTCCTGCAGGTGACCACAGGATTCAAACCCCACTCCAGCAGAAACACCGATGGGCCTGTTTTTGGGTACAGTCTTTCAAAATCACATGGCAGGAATAATGAGCTTAATCCGATGAAGGTTAAACCATGTGTCCTTTTTTTAAGGGTAGTATTCGTTGTGGCCATGGCCATTTGAGTAGGCCTGAATGGATTCACATGGTGGTTAAATAATACTGACAGGTTAAGCAGAGTTTACTGGACTAATTTTTTACTTTTTTATTTAACCAGGGTAGGTTCACTGAGCACGGATGCTCTTTTGCAGGAACGCCCTGCTTCACACTCATACACATTCGCACCTGGGAGCTGCGCAGTACAACCAAAATCCTCTACTGTTGGCCACTGAGCAGCTCCACTGGAGGGAGAGAACATTTTTTTAGCCAATTAAATCAGGGGATGATTAAGTTTTTTCGAGAGCCAGATCTGGGATTTTAGCCAGGAACCCCCTACTCTTTGCGAATAGTGTCGTGGGATCTTTAATGACCACAGTGAGTCAGGACCTCGGTTTAACGTCTCATCCCAAAGACAGCATCTCCTACAGCACAGTGTCCCCATCACTGCACTGGGGCATTGGGGTTTATTTGACCAGAGGGAAGATTGCCCCCTGCTGGCCCACCAACACCACTTCCAGCAGCAACTCAGTGTTCCCTGGTGGTCTCCCATCCAAGTACTAACCAAGCCCACACCTGCTTAGCTTCAGCCAGTCGGTAGGAGCAGAGTGCGTGGTGGTATAGCTGCTGGCCAAATATCATGGTTATCATAGACTGTCCATTCAAACAGACTTTAGTGGACTTTGTCCTGGTACAGCACCAGTACCATCTCCAAAATATGCTGCAGGGACTTCATTGAAGGTCCAAATGTTGGTTTTATTGTCCCAGAATTTACAAAGCCAATCAGATATGAAATAAATCAAAGATATTAAACATATATCTGTGCGAACAGTAGTTCCAGTGCATGGATGGGCCCCATGGTACATGAACTATTAAGGCACTGCAAACAGAACCTGTCCTGTTACCTGTCCCAGCTGAGCCAAGTCAACGGCCCACATCCACAAATCATCTGGGAAGAGGAATTCTGATCTGGTGGCAGGTTCAGCTTTAACTCACAGAGGATAAGGATAGTAAACAGGGAAAACCTGATCCTCGATCAGCACAGAGATGCTTTATCGGTATTGGTCCTGGTCTGTGGTATGGTTAGGGGACGCAGATTGGCTGTGATTGGCCAGTCTGTGGTATGGTTAGGGGCGCAGAGGTCTGTGATTAGCTGGTCTGTGGTATAGTTACGGCCACAGAGATATGTGATTGGCTGGCTGAGGCTTGGCCGAAGGAATAAACAGCCATTTCAGGACAATCAACAGGAAGTTGCAACTGAAACAAAACTTCCTGCCTGAAGCCATCAGAGGGCTGGGGGGCAGGGGGGCAGGGGGGATCCACGCTTCTGCCAGATCCCATTCCAACTCCCCCCCCAACACATACCCCTCTCTCACTCGCTCCATATTTCTTTTTCTTGCCATTTTTCTCCCATTTTCTCCCCAATTTAGTCATTATACCAATTCCCCGTGTGTATCACGGTCCTGGTCGATGCACATCTTTCTGTTGATCTGGGAAGGGCGTAGACTACCACATGCCTCCTCCGATGCATGTGGAGTCGCCAGCCGCTTCTTTTCACCTGACAGCGAGGAGTTTCACTAGGGAGAGCGTAACGCATGTGGAGGTTCACGCTATCTCCCCTAGATCCCCTCCCTGCTGAACAGGTGCCCCGACCATTACATTACATTACATTACAGGCATTTAGCAGACGCACTTATCCAGAGCGACTTACACAACTTTTTTACATAGCATTTTACATTGTATCCATTTATACAGCTGGATATATACTGAAGCAATTTCGGTTAAGTACCTTGCTCAAGGGCACAACGGCAGTGTCCTATCCGGGAATCGAACCTGCAACCTTTCGGTTACAAGCCCAGTTCCTTACCCACTGTGCTACACTCCGACCAACCAGTAGGAGTCGCTAATGCAATGATCAGGACTCGTACCCTCATCGGCTTCCCACCCGTGAACACTGCCAACTGTGTTCGAAGGAACGTCTGACCAAGCCGGAAGTACCGCTGCCAGGGGCTGAACCCGGGTCTCTGCGGTGGTAAGCGAGTGCTTTTACCTCTACACTACCCTGCCGTCTGCCCTCCATCTTTCTTTCTGGGTCTGTTCACACAGTCTGTCAATCACTGGTCTGCTTCCCCGGTAGTCTCTGTGGGGGCCTCAGTGCAGAACTGGCTGGCTCCTAGTTCAGGCTGTCAGGTTTCTCATATAAAGCACAGTGAGTGCAATCTGCAGGGGTACCTGCTGATGAGTGTGCTTCTCCTTTAGTCTGTGTGGGAGACCTTTCCTATAACACAAAGGGCTCCTGGCCAGTGTTGGTGGGAAGAAAGCACTGCTAGATTAATAAAGTTGTTTTAATCACATATGTAGGCACAAACTATTTTAGCAAATGCTCCAATTCCCCACACACAGCTGGTGAGGAGGGGAGCCGTGGGGGGGGGCCTGTACCTTTATCCATGGTGCCACGGCTTAATGCCGAGGCTGAAAGGAAAGCGAGGTGCTGGACATTCTTAAGAGGACGCTGGCGAGACCCAGCACATTCTGCAAGGGTGGGGGGGGGGGGGAGGACGCTGATGAGACCCAGCACATTCTGCAAGGGTGGGGTGGGGGGGGGAGGACGCTGGTGAGACCCAGCACATTCTGCAGGGGTGGGGGGGGGGGGGGGGGGGGGGGGGGGGACGCTAGCAAAGCAGGGATGGAAATTAGGGAGGATGCTGGGAGGCGATGCACGTTAAACTGACATTAGAAATGATAACCTACAGCAAAAGCAGGAAAATGGCAATGATGAATCAATCAATGAATGGAGCTAATCGGCTGACCTTAGGTGCACAATTTGCCCCCTTATTACCACATCTGCCCCCCTTACATACCACATCTGCCCCTTAGGTATCTGTCTCTGGACGAACATAGGAATACTGTTGTGAAGTAACTGGCATAGAAAAGGCACATTGTCTTGAATTAGTTGGTTACACGAAGGGATATTGTTGCTAAGTGGTTGGTAGTAGATATATGGTTAAAGAGTATACTGCTGTTAAGTGCATTTGAACAGAAAGTTCTTACATACAGTTTTTACATGGTTGGTCAGAAAGAGGCATATGATTAGAGAGAAGAAAATTGTTGTTAAGTGGTTGAGTAGAGAGGTTTATTGTTGATAACTGATGATCCAGAAAAGGCTCACCAGTCTTGGCTGTTAATAGCATCACCATAACCAGGCGTGTCCACCACTGTGAGGCGTAGTTTCACCCCCCGTTCCTCAATTTCCACAGTAGACGCCTCAATCTGGACGGTCCGTTCAATTTTCTCTGTAGGCCAGCAAAGCAGCGCATACCAGTTAGGGTAACATCTCTACACCCCACCTCCATATCCCTATACACTTCCTCCAAACTCTAAGCCCAGCCCTAACCCTAACCCCACCTCCATATCCCTATACACTTCCCCCAAACTCTAAGCCCAGCCCTAACCCTAACCCCACCTCCATATCCCTATACATTTCCCCCAAACTCTAAGTCTAGCCCTAACCCCAAACTCTAACCATCCACAATGGACAAAATGGTAGCTTCCAGCTACCTGAGTTTGAGCAGGACTCAAATCATCATGAGCTCATGTAATGTAGTACTTATGTTTGCAAGCTAACAGTAGGTGTAACACAATGACTATAAAATGTGTACATAGGTATGTATGCATGTATATATAGATGCAAAAGTATTGGTGGATTGTTGAGCAGGCAATAACCAAGAATTGCTTTTTTGATTTTATGGGAAGACTTGCATACTATTATTCACCTATATTTAACCAGGAAAATCTTACTGAAATGAACACTCTTTTTCAAGAGATTCCTCTTACCTGCAGCGATGGGGATATAGCGCTCAGGGTAAAGGTCCGTCAGAAACAGGCTGTTGATCAGAGTAGACTTCCCCAAACCGGACTCCCCTACAGAGCCAAGGACATAGGCAGAGCTCGGAATGGTGATTACAAGAGAATGGGGGCATAATGAGTCAGAACCCACTCAACCCCTATGAATCCAGAACCCACTCAACCCCTATGAATCCAGGTCCCACTCAAACCCCTATGAATCCAGAACCCACTCAACCCCTATGAATCCAGACCCCACTCAACCCCTATGAATCCAGACCCCACTCAAACCCTATGAATCCAAACCCCACTCAACCCCTATGAATCCAGACTCCACTCAAGGAGAAGTTTATAGTGATAGGGCTTGGGGGAGGGGTTTAAAGTAATAGTGCATGGGGAGGAGTTTAGTGATACCGCTTTGGGGAGGAGTTTATAGTGATAGGACTTGGGGGAGGGGTTTATAGTGATAACGCTTGGGGGAGGAGTTTAGTGATAGCGCTTGGGGGAGGGGTTTATAGTGATAGGACTTGGGGGAGGGGTTTATAGTGATAGGACATGAGGGAGGAGTTTATAGTGATAGCACTTGGGGGAGGGGTTTATAGTGATAGCGCTTGGGGGAGGGGTTTATAGTGATAGGACATGAGGGAGGAGTTTATAGTGATAGCACTTGGGGGAGGGGTTTATAGTGTTAGCGCTTGGGGGAGGGGTTTATAGTGATAGGACTTGGGGGAGGGGTTTATAGTGATAGGACATGAGGGAGGAGTTTATAGTGATAGCGCTTAGGGGAGGGGTTTATAGTGATAGCGCTTGGGGGAGGGGTTTATAGTGATAGCGCTTGGGGGAGGGGTTTATAGTGATAGCGCTTGGGGGAGGGGTTTATAGTGATAGCGCATAGGGGAGGGGTTTATAGTGATAGCACACAGGGGAGGTCCAGACTCACCCACAACCATCAGCGTGAACTCAAAGCCTTTCTTCACAGACTTCCTGTGCACCTGGTTGGGCAGGTTAGCGAAGCCCACATATCCTGCTGCCTCAGGAAACTGCCGGAAACACAGGGTGCAATGGAGTATCTGTACACTAACCCCAACCCCAACCCATCTCTACACTAATCCTAACCCCAACCCCAACTCATCTCTACACTAACCCCAACCCATCTCTACACTACCCCAACCCCAACCCTAACCCTCACCCTACACTTCACTACAGCTGCACTCAGACCATGCCACACATTTAACCAACATGAGGCATTCCAAGTCAAATAACCATCAGTAAGTCTTTCAAAACTATTCAGTGAACAATTCCTAAAAGCAAGCAGACGCTTCCACTTTCTGAAAAAAACTTCTCAATATTTTGCTAGTCCTGATTTAGCGTCTGCCTGAAGCTCCTTCCCTCCCTGAGCTTGTTATTCATACGATATGTATCCAGAACTCTTATGTCAAAGAGAAACCACATAGAAATGAACAACACAAACAGTCCAAATGGGTGTTGATAAAGGAAGCTCTGCTCAGGTGGCTGGATTTGGGTCCCAGTCCTACTCACCTTCCCTTTCTCTCCAGACTGAGACATGTCCCCTGAACCTGCAAACACACAGGCAGTCAGAACACGCCCACACCCCAAAGCAAATATATACACCGACCCCACCCCCCCAGCACCCACGCCCCAAAGCAAAATATACACCAACCCTACCCCCAGCAGTGACCCCGAACCCTGAGCACCGACCCCACCCCCCAGTGCCAACCCCACCCCTGGCACAGATGTGGGTTCCGTGTCAGGCTGGTCCCTGAGTGCTGATAAAGAGGGAGCTCGGAGGGTCTATTTCATCGCCGCTCCTGGAGAACAATGGAGTTTATCAGCAGAGTTCCTCAATCTTTCCCTACGCATCCCATTCCAGCGTGTTAAGAGGGAAAGCACGCGCCCCGTCTCGCAATCAGGGGTGCAGGTCCGCCCTCCACAGGACCAATTCTGTGGTGACTGACAGGCCAGCAGCCAGGGGGGACTGTGGTACATGCCAAAGGGGCGGACTGTGGCCGTTCATCACCTCCTTTCCCTTTATTTATTTATTCCTTCCTCACTGAACCAGAAAAACCCCACTGAGACAGAAATTACTTTTACAATAAAACGCTATGTTACAAAGACAAACCATGTGACCACAACACACTGGCACGAGACGGGTGTGTGAACAGGAATTAGCAGCGGATTAAAAGCAGAAGCACACTACACTGAAACAGGTGACTGAAACACCTAGACTGGAGCCAAATGCACTGGCGCTAGTGAGCAACATCTCTCATTACATTACATTACATTACAGGCATTTGGCAGACGCCCTTATCCAGAGCGACGTACAACAAAGTGTATAAACATAACCAGGAACAAGTGTGTTGAAAACCCTAGAGGGACGCACAGTTCCAAGTGCAGGGAACGACCGCGTAGTTTAACTTGGACCCTGTAGGTTAATCTGATTAGCACAACAAACAGCAACAAATCAGTCTATGCAAATAAAACAATCAATAGTTGAGTAGGCACAAGTGCAATAACTAAGTCAACTAAGATAAACAGCTTACCTAGCCACAACCCTAAGATTACATAGTCAATTAGAGACTACAGGGAGGTAGGGAGGGATGGGGAGAGGTGCAGCCTGAAGAGGTGAGTCTTCAATCTCTCAAATGAAGTGAGCTTCAAAAAAGCAGGCCAGGTTTGGCCGACTGAGCCTACATGAGAACGAAAGCACTCAGGAATTATTTTTGCTAGCTAGATTCAAGCAAGATGACAACTGCTCAGTTGTCACAAGCAAATAGGTAACGGTCGATATTAAATAAGTAATACATTATTTAAAACTTTTGTGACAGCTTGTACTTAAAAGCCTTTTGCAAAAGATTGCAAGATTTTCAGGGCACAATATTAGGCTATTGATTTAGGAGTTAGCATACTGGGTTAAGCCAGCATAAAGGCAAACTACATTGTATTCATTAGCACGTCGGCTAATAAACTAGCTGCATTATAGTAGCAAACGGACTTTAAGTATAGTAAACTGACTTTAAGCAAGCAGACTACATCCACTTATGATGACTGAGGCCTGTAAGGTGAAGCACAACAGGGCATAGCTGGCACGTTGAGCTGCATTTTTCACCGAAACAATCAATGCACACTGACAATATACTCACAACAAGCACAGAAGTGGGAGACTTCCTTCATTTGACTGTAAAGTAAAATGCTTTCTGGAGTTTATTCTTACAAAATGTCATGCATAAATAACTTATCACTGCATGTTACATTGTCAAAAAACCTCACCAAATTTAGCAATCAAGAGTTCAGGTGGAACACTCCCCTTGGAAGTCCTCCGAGACCTCATGTGTTCCCTAATTACTATATCGAAGTTGTGCCTTTGCACCCTAAACACTACAGTGTGTTTATATGCCCTTGCACCCTAAACACTACAGTGTGTTTATATGCCCTTGCACCCTAAACACTACAGTGTGTTTATATGCCCTTGCACCCTAAACACTACAGTGTGTTTATATGCCCTTGCACCCTAAACACTACAATGTGTTTATATGCCCATGCACCCTAAACACTACAGTGTGTTTATATGCCCATGCACCCTAAACACTACAGTGTGTTTATATGCCCATGCACCCTAAACAATACAGTGTGTTTATATGCCCTTGCATGCACCCTAAACACTACAGTGTGTTTATATGCCCTTGCATGCACCCTAAACAATACAGCGAGGTTATGTGCCCTTGCACCCTAAACAATACAGCAAGGTTATGTTCCCTCCCAGCATAATGTTAGCTCATGCATGCAAATGACCAGCGGTAAAAAAAAAATTTAATTAGTACAATAGTCCTGATCCAGAACTAAGCAAGCAAGGTGAAAAACTGGCCCGACTCAAACAGACTGACAGAAATCTAATTCATGCTTTGCTTTCTCCTTTTCTCCTCTAAAAAGGAGGGAGGGGAAATGACACTCTTTGATTTATGGTGAAAGATGTCTCCTTTCACACTTTTGTCCCGATCATGCTGATAACATGCAGAAAATAAGGGGTTCAGAGAAAGTTTAAGGGGTTTGTCAAATAAAAGATGTCTTCATCATTTGTGAGCTCTTTTTAGGTTAATCTAATTAAAGCAACAGCAAATGACTTATCACTCTTTACCAGGTTGGTTTCTTTCTCAGTAAGAACATTTAGTACATGAAAGGGTGTCACTACAAAAGTGTACATAAAGGGACAGGAAAGAATGGACCAGAACACAATAAGCAGCTTGCGCGACCCAAGGGGCTTCCCTGATTCAGCCGAATCATCCCACTCAAACAGGAGCTATGCACCAGTGACTATGAGGACAGTCTGCAGTAATTATGCCAATTGGCTGAGATATGAAGCAAAACTATTTTACTGTCTCCTAAAAATGCAGTCAATTACATTTAATGTCGTGATCCGAGATACACAGATAAACTAGACTCGATTCGCTCATTTTAAAGCGTTTTTTCACCATTTTAGTGCTGTCACTGGGGAGGGTGATCTGGAGCCAAAGGAATTTCTCGCACTGGATGCTTTTAACTCGCACAGAAGCTACAGAAATTTGCAAGAGGCCCTTAGCCATGGCACAGCAAATCTAACAGACTATGGACGTAGTTTCCTCGAAATTATCTGAAATGGGCACATTAATCGATAAATGTCACTTAACTGCTGCCAAATTGCAGAGGTATTATTAATTGACAGTCCTATCAAACCATTGGTACGATTGCGCCAACGCCAAATCAACATCCCAATTCCAAGAACCTATTACCGCAAAACAGCCTACGTCTGAAAGTTACGGTTACCTTAAGCGACCGAGCGCGTTTAGCACTCTACATATAAACAGTTATAGCGCAGTGGTTACTCTGCCAATTATACTGAAATCTCAAAATTGTCACAACCTTTAGATTTGGGGTGCTCCATAGTTAACATATGGACATAACTATGGACATTTTGGTCTGGTACACAGTATTTGGTCCCAAAAACACTTTAAAATTTCCAAAATACGTCCACACCCAGTTTCGGGAGAAAAGAAAAAACACTATATAAAGACAAATTGAGCAATCCTAAAACGCCACGCGCTTCAGGACAATAGATTCAAATAAAAAGAAAGAAAACACTCTTATAGGTCTATTTTTAATATCAGTGTAGCGAATTTTGCAACATTCAACATTTCTATGAATACACTTAAAAGTTTTCCTGGACAGCTTCAACTTCTCGCCGCAGCAGTAACTGATTACACAAGTGTACATTGTTGCCAAGTTTGTGTGTTACTCTTAACGCTGCAAACAACAGCAATCCAAATGAACTTGGTTAATGTGTTGAATCCTTACCTCTGGGAATGTATACGTAAATAAATTACTTTAGATTAGATTTTTCTCACTGCTGCAGTCTATCCCAGGCCAGTCCAGGGATCCGGAACCTCCCAGATATATTCCGCCCTTATCCCATAATGCCCATTTTCTGTTCGTGTGGGTGGGACAGTAAAGAATGTCGAGAGACTGAAGCCATTACGGCTCTAAACCCGAAGGCGATGCCATTTTAAGGAGACGGAGCTCAGAGCCAATATGGCTTTCATAGTCTCCACTTTCGCAATCAAACGTCTGAGTATTTATAAATGTTACCACAGTCTACAGTCACTTACACGCATGCATAAGCGAATAAAATTCAATTTTATTTGTATCGCGCTTTTTTTTTGAGAGAACTGTCACAAAGGCACTTTACAGAGTAGCAAGACAAGAGACAAAAACAATACACACATAAGCCACTTTCCAAATAACGAAACCAGCAGTTCGGTATGTTGGTATGGTTTTTTTTTTTTTTTTTTGAAACCACGACGATATTCTTTGTTGATAACATTCATTAATAGCCTTTAACAGAACATACTGCATTTTATCTGAAAAACTGATGGAAGTACGAATACTTTGCTGGTCGTGTCTCCTTGTATCATTCCGATATGATCAGGCATGCAATTGCCATCAAGTAGCTACACGAAATTTTTAAGAAGTGTACTTTCTCTTTTTTAAATTTAAATATCATACGGTTACAGTTTTAGCGTATGTTTTCGACTGGCACGGTTTTCGCGTGCAATGAAGGATATTGTAGATATTTACAGAAGTTTCTGACAACCAGCTGGCATTAGCCTGGCTGGTAAAAGGGCATTAGGGAATTTGTGATCACGAAAATACACTCGATTCAAGAAAATACACAGTAAGAAAGAAAATGCACCCTAAGCAAAAAAAATACACTCGCATTAAGAAAATATACTCGAAGAAAGAAAGTACACTCAAAGCAAGAACCTACGCTTGAAGCAAGGAAATACATTCGAAGTAACTCCAAAACCGTTTGTATAGTGCCATGTTTCCAAAGGCTGTACACATGAACAGATTAATTTTATAGCATTAATCCACCGTCATAAACAAAAATGGGGGCCCACAGAGACTTCTTATGTGTAGGGCCCAGAATTTTGTGCTACACCCCTGATTACAGCAACATACAGCAATCACACATCAGACAACAAGTAGATCAAATTAGATAAGTACAAGCAGTATTAAAAAGATCAGTGTTTAAGAGTTTAAAATCTTCCATTTGAATGAGAAATTCTAAGTTGTAAGCTTTGTAGGTTTGTAAGACTGTGACGGGGTGGGGTGTGCATCTTTATAGGGAACAGTGGAGCTCCACTGGATTAGGGCATCTGCTGAGCTTTTCTGATTGTAACAACATCCTGTTTAGTTTCACACCTGCATTGAAAACACTGAAATGCACCAGTTCATTCCTAGAGGCTCTTTGGCCGGAGAAGCACAGGATGTACCACAGGAATAAATAATCAGTTATTAAATACAAGTATAGAAGGGTTTGTGGGAGTGGTTCTTTTTTAACACACCTCTCTCAGTCTCCCCACAGCGCCCCCTGTTGACCAGTGGCAGAATATTTACTGTTTATTCCAGCAGGAAATCTTTCACATGCCGATGGAATGGAAACCTGTGATCACAAACATTAATAAAAAACCCAGAGATTGTGTGTTATGCTGAATTCCTCTCTTTGATCCATTTTATGTAACGCATGTTATAATAATAAAAATATAGTCGAACAGCTGACAAAGGTTAAGGTAAGCTTACGAGTAGCTTGGAATTCATTTGTGACCAGGAAGCAAACTAACAAAAGCCAGGCAAAATATATTCCAGAAATGCCTCTGATGTAAAAATCCTAGAGATTTTCTTTTACACAGAGAGCTAAAGGTATCCGAAATCCAGGAGGGATGTTCCTAGTAAATGTTCATGCAACATTTCTGACTTTGATAGAACCGTTTAGGAATAGTACATGCATAAAATGCATTCCAAGAGTGGCGAATATTTTCATCATACAATCTTACAACCAAATGAAAATTTGACTGGAATGTTTTCCAACATTTCTTACATATTTAATAAGCTCAGACAATTCAGAGAGATTCATCCTAGTGTCCCTTGTCACGTATAATGTTTTAAACCAGTGGTAACCAAACCTGTTCCTGGAGATCAGCCAACCTGTAGGTTTTCATTTCAACTCTAATTTGGCACACCTGAGTCTACTAATCAGCAGCTCAATGAAATCTCTAGCTAATGAATGATGTGTGCTTTGTTATGATTGGAGTTAAAATCTGCAGGACGGCAGATCTCCAGGAACAGGGTTGGTTACCACTGTTTTGAACTATCTCTTTTTCTAATAATTCACAAATTTACTAACCTTACACATTAGACTTCTTCCTATAGGTAGAATTTAATTTGACCAACTGAGCTCCGAGACCACAAAGGCGACTAAGGAGAAGAAAAAATCAAGGAAATACATTTGCAATGGTAACGTGAGACCAGCCATATCATCAGATTACGAAGCATAGGGACTCGTTGATGAAAAAAGACTATGCCTATATAAATATTGACGTACAAGCAACTTAGTACTTTACAGTGAAGCGAGTTGTAGTACCATCCAAATCGATGAGAAAAGCTGCTTTTGTTTGTTTCTTAACGGCCAGTTGTTGCGAAGGAAATAACCCACCATACAGACCAATCTGGTGTGTGCGTATTATAAGTGTCTGTTACAAGGAAGCTGTTTCTTTTCCATTAATCACTTGGGAGCATCCAGAAGATCAGGCTATGTCAACGCAGCAAGCTAATTCGCTGAACATATTTAAGATTAAACTCTGAACTAAATTAAAAACTCAAACACGTTGAAGTGTACATTTAATTTATTTAATAAATATTAAACATCATTTAAAATGTCTAAGGTCTCCCCAAAAGGACATTGTTCATTAAGTTATTGACCGTGTTACATTTATCAAGTGTTATATTCCTGGCGACTCCTCCACTGTCAGTTTCAGAACTGCATGCTGAGGACATTATGTAATATGGTCACACTCTCGGCTGCCCCACAGGGCGCTTCGTAAAAGATATTAAAGATATTAAAATGTATTTACTAAAATGTATTGAATTATTAAACAAATGAGTAGGCTATATTAAAATATTCGCAGTTTAAATGAAACTATTATATCAGCGCAATGTATCGCACGCACTTGTTTCCCATGGGTATAGAGCAGGCTGAGATCATTTTCTCCCCTTGATGGGCTCTAAGCACACAAGAAAACAACTGATGCGGTTTAGAGAAGACAAAGCCCTGCGTTACAAAGCAAAGCTACATGAATCATAATGAGCAACATACTGTACATCTGTACACTAGGATGAACTTCTGAAGATGGTGCTAAACTATTTAAGAATTTTAATCATTATTTGTTTAATATCGACTGGTGCTTGAGGCAGACAATTAAATGTTTCAAGTAGAAAAAAACATGTAATCAGTTAAACAGCTGATTATATAGTTGTGCTGTATCAAACGCATTCCTGTCTGCTATGACTGCATGTTTAAACGACATTAGCAATAATGCAGTGAGTGTAAATATAAATTAGCCGTCATTATTGTATTAAGTGGGCAAGGATGTAACCCCTCTTTCAGAGAATGTTTTTACAAGCTGAGTAAATTCCAGGACCGCGCGCTGTAAAGTTCATCCTCGCGTCTCGTGCCCGTCCTGCGGCTGCACGGCCGGCGCCGTTATTCACTGTCAAGTAACCGCTCTCTTCCAGCGCAACCTCCCTTTGTCCCCTTTCTTCTAGTACCTCTGCCCTTTCATTGGCCAAGAGGGGATACGATACAACCTGATTGGTCATAAGTTTTTCCTCTGTGTTCAACACTTGCAGTGTCGCCCACCCCACCAACTAAATATCCGGAGTTCTTTATCATTGTGCTCCAGTTTGAAATACACCTTGGTTTGAGCGAATAAGACAGAGCTGCATTATAGGAAACAAATACGGGAGAGCGATGTGCCCTTAAATTAAACGGAACACGTTCTTCACAACTGAGGAAAGAAGATTTTAAATAGTTGTGATTTCACTGAAGAAGTATCTGGTTAATACAATACCCGTGGAGAGAAGCAAGAACCATTCAAATCTTTAAAAACAAACAAACAAAACAAAACAAAAAAACAAAACAATATAAAGTGAAAATGGTTTCCGCGGGTTTGGAGATCATGGGTTTAGCGCTGTGCGTTATCGGCTCGTTACTTGTGATGGTGACATGCGGTCTGCCCATGTGGAAAGTGTCAGCATTCATCGAAAGCAACATCGTCACCGCCCAAACCAGCTGGGAAGGACTGTGGATGTCCTGCGTGGTACAGAGCACGGGCCAAATGCAATGTAAGGTGTACGACTCGGTGCTCGCGCTCACCACTGACCTACAGACTGCGCGAGCACTCAGCATCATCTCCTCCGTACTGGGCGTATTGGGCTTGATGGTCACGATTGCCGGTGCGCAGTGCACAAACTGCATCAAAGCAGAAACAGTGAAAGCTAGAGTGGTAAACGCCGGTGGGGTGATCTACATCATAAGCGGAGTGTTCGCCCTGGTCCCTTTGTGCTGGATGGCTAACAACATCATCTCGGACTTCTACAATCCTAATGTCCCAACGTCGAAGAAGCGAGAGATTGGGGCCGCGCTCTACATTGGATGGGCGGCCACCGGACTGCTACTGCTTGGCGGTGCGATGCTGTGCTGCTCCTGCCCCGCGTCTGAAAACTCCTCTTATTCAGTCAAATATGCGCCAACGAAAAGAGCCACGCCGAATGGAGACTATGATAAAAGGAATTATGTTTAGCTTTCACTCCGGCACCTGTTTAATTAGTGGCTATCCGTTTCATCTTTTGACATAAAATGATCTTCAACGTTTTGCACCTGAAATTTGAACTGTTTGAACTGAAAATTATGTAAAGTTTTACAGTTCAGCCAACTCGCATTATAATATACAAAATTACGGAGACCGTTGTAACCCGCTTATAGTAGACACGTTTTGGAGATTGTCCAACTATATGTCGAGCATATCCATACAGTAGTGATATGACAGAAACACAGATGTTTGTATTTTAGGTACCTGCATTTCTAGTGCAGAGCTCGTGTCATGCATGTTACATAGAAACTTTTGTTGGATTTTAGCTTTAGCGTTTTGAATTGTTCACCTTTGTACAGACTATTCGAGATGTTTCTTTTCAGAAGGGGAAGGGGTCAACGCTGAAAGAACATATATCCGCTTCATTTTATATGCATTTGTGAATACAGCCACGACGTGAATAGCCTACGCTGTACAGCTTCTCGCAGCAAATAGATATCTTATATTTCACATGGATTTTCTGAGATAAAATATAATGTCCGTAATGGCTGGAGCCCACAGGGATCTGTTTTTGCCTGAATTTGTGTGTTCAGGATTTCCCTCCAAAGGTTTTAATGAATATCCAATAGGGTCGCGATCAAGACAGCGACATTAATTTGCAATTCAGTATAAACCTCAGGTATGTTTAAAATAACGGGGAATACATAAGTATATTTTTCTTTTCTTTTACCAGAAGATGGCAAACAATGTTGTTAAGTATTATTGTAGGATAAAAATACACAAGCATATAGCCTAGGTTACTTGCGTTGTTTAAATTGGGAATACAATGCCGAATGTGTAAAAAAAAAAAAAAACTCAACTGTGTTGTCTGTAGTTCAGGCCTTTCCAGCAAACTGCATTCTGTTTCTCTTCCGGAAACATTTATTTTTGTATCTGACGAAAGTTATGCTGTACTTCGGACTCATTTGGTTGTGGTGTTATTATTATTTTTTAGAAATAAACATACATTGTAATTACCCGTTTGTGTATTTGGGCTGTGCTGTTATATTTAAAAAATATATACCATAAACTAGTAGCCTATTATAAATAAAACAGCTTGTTGTAATAATGAAAACAGAAAAGAAAGCAGTGGTCAGGTTTGGGTCGGATTAGGCTGATAATGTAGAATAGTGTTCTCCTAAAAATAAGCATTATAGCGGATACAACAGTCAAACAACTATCAGGGTAGCTTACTTTATCAGGTTGGTACTTCAGCTTGGAATGGTATTAAAGTTTTTACGCTGGGTATGGTAAAACTGGAGTCTGCGTACATTTAATATACAGAAATTGATGTAAGTTTTGAAATATGTAACATTTCCCATAGGGCAAACTGATGTTTTTCAAAAAAGTTTTTCAGTTGCCTATCCATTCCCTGAGATTTTCAATATGGCTGACTTTGTTAGTCACTATTATTTAACCAGAGATTCGCACAGACGCTAAAGTAGTGCCCCGAATTCCCACAGCGGGCCCTCTGACCCCCTTGTCAGCAGGAGAAAGTATTTCGGTAAGCCATAAAAACGCGCATGACAATACCCATTCACTCAAAGGATTCTTCAGCATAACGCACAATACCCGACCGAACACCCTCCCATCCCCCATGCAACTTGAAGAGGCGAGAGTGAAAGAGGCGAGACGCCTTTTAGAATTTGCTGGAAGCACCTCCCCATATCATCTACACCAGATTCCATTACAAATTCCCCCATCATACTATTTGCTGTTATTATAGCGTTTACTCGACCCCTCTCGGAAATGTACATGGTCAGTACCGTGCGTTTGCTCGCTCTTGGCTACGTCGCCGTTTCACGTAGTGTAAATTGGTAAAAAGTAGAACAAGTTCAAGCACGCGAAGAAGCAATTGATCCGACGCCAGCGTCTGCATAAGGGAAATAATGTAGCATCGCATAATGTGTGTAATTAACAATAGTATTGTTAAGTTTAAGTTGAGAAAAATATTCTTCGAAATGGCGCGGTTTTATTGTGGGTAAAACACCTGCTAGTAATAAATGTGCCCTGCTCTAAATCTTCTGAACAAAATTCAAAGCGCATTATATTTAAGACTACCACATAAGACGCTTAGCCAGTCATATGCCCTCATTAAACCAGAAAACACGCCGACCTTTGAGAACAATTATGAACGAACAATAAGTCATTATTACGTGGCAGTGCTGCATAAACTGCAATTATGGGGTATTTTGAAATTATAATCCAACAGTTATGGTGTTTCCCCATGACTCCTATCTTTTCCAATCACGAGTTCAAATACCTGTCCACTGTCTGCATATCACATATTAATAACACACCACTCTGTTAGCCTATATGTAGCCTAGGCTCAAAATGTGCACGACAAAAGGACAAACACTTTGAGAACAGAACTCAACAATAAACAGGGAAAGAAAAAGCATATCCACGTGGTCAGTGGAAGTCAAAAGCCATGGTCTATGCAGATTGCAAAACAAAACACATGTTCTCACTGCAGTATTGTTGTAATATTCTGGATGTAATAACAATCTCCCCTTAATTAGACTCTATAATTGGCTTTCAAAGGTTGCATCCATTGAATTTTCAGGCCAAACATGGTTGCATCCTATCTGCTGTGGCAGAGACCAGCAGTTTGAGTGTTTATTGTGTGGCTGTTAGTTCCAGTCTATTCGCATTTAGTCATTTGGGTGGGCAGAAGCGGGGGGGGGGGGGGGGGGGGGGGGGGTCAGGCATCTTTAAAAGAGCCTTCCCGCCAGCTTTTTGGTGGAGGAGAGAAAAGAGGCAAACAGTGTGACAACGTCACTGAAAGGCTCCTCGCCATGGCAACTGTAAAGAGTCTGCAGTTGCTTAGTTACAGGGACTAATGTGGTCATATGGGTTTTTTTAATAAAGGAAATTCCAGAGACATTCCTGCTCGTCTTTTCAGGATCCTCACATACACTTGCACACTCCAGCCACTGAACCTTAATTCATAACCATAGTGTTCTGCACAAACATAAACTTTATTGCTGGGCAGATATTGTCCCCTCCCCCCTTGAACCCCCCCCCCCCTCGCCCCCATGGTCCACAGTCAGGCCCACAGCAGTACAGAGCTGTGCCTGTACAGCACAAACTCAGCATGATGCTTTTACACAGGCATCACCCAGCACCCAGACTCATACACCCGGACACAGCTCCCCGAGCATGATGCTTTTACACAGGCATCACCCAGCACCCAGACTCATACACCCGGACACAGCTCCCCGAGCATGATGCTTTTACACAGGCATCACCCAGCACCCAGACTCATACACCCGGACACAGCTCCCCGAGCATGATGCTTTTACACAGGCATCACCCAGCACCCAGACTCATACACCCGGACACAGCTCTCTCTACCATAGCAGGGCATATTGTGCAGAGTTTTTGTGTGATTTTGCCGCCTGCTTCATGAAGCGGTCGCATCCATTAGTTGTATTTGGCGCTGAAAGGCATGAAGGAGCTCTAAACCATCTTAAGTGAAAGCCATAAGTAATAAATAATGAATTTGTTATTATTTAAATGATGTAATGACAGTGTATCCTTTTTAAACACAAGCTGCAGATTCCTTTCAAGAAGAATTTGAGGTGAACACCCTTACTGTCCTGTGATCCAGACTGAAAACTAAAGCTGATCTTTCTTTCTGAAGCTTCCCAAGCTCGGGAATTCACTCTGTTAACATTAGACAGGCAGAGACAGTTGACAGTTTTAAGTCACTTTTAAAAACGCTTTTTTTTGACTGGCCATCAGGTGAATTAAGTTTTCATTTTATGTTATTTTTATTTTATTGTGTTTTTCAATATTCCCTTATCCTTTTCAAGCTGTCCATGTTTTGTTGGTCCAGATTTACCTTCATGAGTTACTTTGGTTTATCTTTTCCTTGTTTTTTTCTATTGGTTTGAAAAGTTTTGAGTGCCATGTTCTGAAAAGCACTATATAAATAAAATTATTATTATACTCATGACAAAATCACATGTAGTTTGATATTAAGGAAGCAAGTTCAAAAACAAATTATACAGAAACAATAGAGTATAAATTATGTATTTTCTGTTTCCTGAACCTGTTTGTAAAACAGTGCCACTGTTACGAGGCTGGCCAGCCTTTTAAAAAGTAAACTTGACCCTGGAAGACCCTGGCAGCTTGGGAGAGGGGCTGGATTTGACTGTTTCTCATGACGTGGGCATTGACCTTTGACCTCAGACTGGTCAGTAGGGCCAAGAGTCACTTACTGCTGCTGACAAACCATGATGTCATCTCTCAGGCATCCCCTCCTGCTGGGGGCCAGTTCCATTGGCCGATTCACACCCCGGGCGTGTCTAGGAACACAGTGCTGCTTGGTGGGGGGGGGGGGGGGGGGGTGCAGGTCCAGGCCAGGTCTGAGAGGCCCAAAACAGAAACACCAATCAAAACATCATTTACTTTCAGTTCTGACTGGACTTCAACATATCCACTACCACTCATATGAAGAAGAAAGGAGCCTGGTCCAGATCGGTTTGTGTCCTGGTATTACACGTGTGGGGGTAGAGTGGTAATTTTCTGAACTCTGGTTGTGGTACTGAGGGGGGTGTCAAAATTAGGATGTTGTCCAAACAGCAGGTGCAGTGGTGTTAAGGGAGGCAGTCATCCAGCTGTGACTCAGAGATTTGTCACAGCCTAAGAGTGTAATCAGACATTCTGTACCGAGGGAGAATGAGACAGAGGGGAGGAAGGAAGGGGCTTGGTGGGGCGTGGTTTTTTTTTTGTCATGCACATGCATGTACCGCACTAGTACGCTCTCTCTTTCAGGGTCAACTCACCCTTCCTGATGATCTCACTCTGATGGGGGGGAGCTTGGGGGGTGGGGGGGCTGAGGTCCAGCAGTGTGAGCAGTAATGAATCTGAAGTGAGATCTCCCACTCTATCACACACACACACAAGCCCCACTCTATCACACATACACACATACACAAGCCCCACTTCGTCACACACACACACACAAGCCCCACTCTGTCGCACACACACACACACACAAGTCCCACTCCGTCTCACATACGCAAGTCACACTCCATCTCACACACACAAGCCCCACTCTGTCACACACACACACACAAGCCCCACTCTGTCACACACACACAAGCCCGACTCCTGACAGGTCTGCACAGAGCATTGGCATCTGCAGTTTTCATTTTTAACAAGGTCCTGAATCCAGTAGCAGATACTGTGTCCATTTTATATTTTAATTTTTTTTTAAAACTTAAAATCACATCACTCTACGTAATTGTCTCTTTCTTTAATGAATTAATAATGAATATTAATTCATTAAAGAACTACAGCAGCCCCATGTTCTCAGTGGGGGAGGGAGGAAAGCACGTTCTGAAATGCTTGGGAAACTGCAATCAGGGGAAAATGAATAACAAACCAGTTCTGAAGCACGCAGACAGGATCCGGAGCGAAAATGTGGGCATTGTTTTGACACTAATTGCACTTTGCAGGAAACTCTTAATATGTTACTATTCACAGTGCTATATTTTTAGCTCACAATGTTAATGGTGTGACATTTCACCAGAATTTCAAGAGCAAAGCCACCTGAAAAAGCCAGTCAACTGCTTAATCAGGGTTAATACTTATTTTGGGTTTTAGACTATTTTTAAGGAAGTGCAGGAATAATTGAGGAATAATTCATATTTTAATGTTCATAATGATCAGAACAGGCTAGCCAGCAAGCTGTTGTGCCATTTTTCCTTCTGTTAATCATTACATGAATAAGTTCATTGCTTCTGTGCTGTCAAGGCTTTTTTAATTTTTGAATTGAGAATAAAGGAACACAATAAAAACTGGTAGCATTGCATCATTGTTGTCAATTGTCACTGACAGCTGGCAGATGTGTTGCTAGGCTACCATTTGTAAACTTCTGGGCTGGCAGTGGGCCAGTGCCCAATCGGAACATCACAAATCTGAAAACAGGCCAGCCTGAGCACAGCCTGCCTTTGGGCCCGGTTGGGTTCGGTCAGGATGCCCATTTTAATGCTTCTCATTTGCATAATATTCATCATAGATCAGATCTGAACTATGGCCCATTTTCTGCCTAATGTTGTACTGCAAAGCAGTGGGGCAGTGCCTCTGTAAAAAGCACTATACAAATAAAATGGCTTTGAACTGAAGGTGGAGGTGTGTAGTGAGCATAACCTAAAGGTTACAGGTTCAGTTCCCATATGGGATACTGCCATTGTACCCTTGAAGAAGGTACTTAACCTAAATTGGTTTCGTATATATTCCGCTAAATGCAAAAGCTGTGTCGCTCGAGATAGGGGTGTCTGCTAAATGCCAGTAATGTAATGTCATGCACTACACAGTCTCTATGACATCTAGCAGTAACAGTAGCTTATATGGTCAGTAAGTCACTTTTCATAAGTAATTATTAAATAGCACAGGATAGCACAGATTGCATGATGTATATTTATGTAATTTTGTTTTCTAGTTGTGTCCTGCTAGACAGCCAATCACACAGCTTGCTCCAGTTGGAGAGCCAATAACAAACCAGGTGTGTATTCAAATGATTTGCAGGACCTGTGAACATAAGTGGTGATAGTGGACCTCAGTGAGTGGAGTGGTGATAGTGGACCTCAGTGAGTGGAATGGTGATAGTGGACCTGTGGACCACAGTGAGTGGAGTGGTGATAGTGGACCTCAGTGAGTGGAGTGGTGATAGTGGACCTCAGTGAGTGGAGTGGTGATAGTGGACCTCAGTGAGTGGAGTGGTGATAGTGGACCTGTGGACCACAGTGAGTGGAGTGGTGATAGTGGACCTCAGTGAGTGGAGTGGTGATAGTGGACCTCAGTGAGTGGAGTGGTGATAGTGGACCCGTGGACCTCAGTGAGTGGAGTGGTGATAGTGGAGTTTCTCCAGCTGCTGTTGGGGGCCAGGTTTAGGGACGCAGACGGGCTGTGTGCTGTGGAAACAGCAGAAAAGCAGCCCCGTGTGGTGCCCAGCAGGGGGGCGCTCCATTGTCCCAGACATGAGTGTCACTAATCCCATGAGGAATCTCAGACTTTCCCTCCTGCACAGTGACTCACGGCACAGTCAGAAACCCAGCGGAACGGGCTAAAGCCTGACGCTACAGCGAACCTGGATTCAACAAAACAGAATGGCCGCCTCACACTGTTGCACAGGTTTGCACTTTTATTCTTCGCTAATTCAGCCAAGACCCCCCCCCCCCCAGCCTTTAATGGGAAACTCCCAGCAAACACACCTAGACCCCCATGGCCATTAAACAGCTTCCCCCCAAAACCTCTGCCGTGCTTCAGAATTTTACTGGAATTTCCTGCTGAATGTAAACCAGCCACATTTTGACTGAACAGCACACCTCCTTTCACAGCCACACTTGGAGAAGCAGAAATAAAACAGAACCAAACCGAGGCCAGATGTGACTGTCCGTCAGGGGCAGAATTACTGACAGCCTGATGTAAATATGGGGAAAAGGCCATATAAAAGGACATGAAGGCATCTATCCTGAATATTTGTTTAAATAAAATCAGTTAAATCCATTATAAGATTATAATTCATCCAGTGTTAAGGAGCATATGCCCTTTCATCACTTCCGGGATCACTTGGTATAGAAAAGGAAACAACACGCTTACAAAATCACCTAACCCATCACCACCAGGAAAGACAAATGAACTGAATGAACTGTCAAATCAAAAGACAGATGGTCTTTGGTGTACAGAAATCAGCTGATGGGATCGCAGAAATGCATGAACACTTAGACACCGTAATGGAAATAATCAAAAAGGATCACAGCTCAAGAACTGCACAGTTTAGCTGCATCTTTCAGTCAGTTTTAATGTCGACCATAAAACTGCTTCTCCTTCCCAACAGCTTTGTCTCCACACCAGCTCGTTCTCTGGAAGGGTTGCATGAGGAAAAGGGATGCATACAAGGAAAAGCACCTCGTCCCCACATCACATCACGAGGCTGGACCTCTGATGCTCTGGTGCAGGGGACCTACTGAACTCCACCAGGCATGTGGACAACAGCCAGGTGGCCTGACAGGAGGCTTGCGATTGGACAATGACAACGCCAAGCACACCTCAAAAAAATCAAAGTGGAAATGGTTCTGTGAAAACAAAATCGGGGTTTTACAATCAGTCTCTGGACCTAAACCCTGTGGAAAACCTGAGGCCTGAAGGGAAGAGGACAGCCCACCAGGGCAAACCCAAGCATATCAGAGGTCTGGGGACGTTCTGTATGGAGAACACCATCCCTACAAATGCATTCTCCACTCAAACATTGTAGGAAAATGCTCAGTGCCGTTACTGAAAATACCAGACGAGTGTGTTTGGGGTTCAGAAGCGCTGGGAATATCTGGGAAGGGGGGTACGCATCAGGGAGCCCGGGAGGTTTCTTGGGGTCAGGCAGCGGAGCTTCAATTAGACAGGGTAAGGAGAGTGGACACTAAAGAGAACTGACACAAGGGCACCCTGAACCCCACACCCTGTAAGGACAAGAGCACTAGAGACAATCCTGTGCACACACAGGGTGGGGGTGGCTCCCCTGTGGCAGAGAGCAGCACAGTTCCGTAAGCACATCGTTTCCAAGCCAAGTGCAAGTAAACAATTATTTGGCTCACTTGGACCTTCTGCTCCAAACGTAATTACAACCCTAGAAAGTAAACTAGACCCACCCTGTAATCAGACAAATTTGGAGGGGGGGGGGGGGGGGGGGGAGGTAAACAAAGGGTCTTTGGAGTAGTTTAACCCTTTTCATGACACCTCATTCTAACGTGCCGTTAATATAGTCATATACGTGCACACTTTACATAGCACGGTAGACATGGCCCTCTTCAAGGACCAGGGCAAATCAGCAGGAATAATGGAATATTTAGGAGATTTAGCAGAAACCCATTCTGCAGACGCTAGAATATTAATAACAGGCTAATTTCCCCTCAACCCAATGCCATACAGCACATTACACACAAAAGCAGTTCACCGTCTCAGCCTGCTGCAGTGCTGTGGACGTGTCCATCCGCCTGCAGTTCCACAGTTTGCTCATATTATTAGGCATTACTCTCTGGTTCTCTGAGTGAACTGAAATGATTTTGGATGAAGTGAAAGAGAAATGAGAGGTTCTGGAAAGTCACCAGCTCTCTGGTGGTCTCAGCTGGGTCAATCCATGAGGAGTCGGCATAAGAACTTTATAACAGCAAACAAGTAACAAACCACCAAACAGGTAGCACCTACAGCACTTGGGTAAGAATGCCTAGGAATGATACAACAGCCTTCACCCTCACCAGCAACACCCAGCTATGCACAAACCTAGAACAACACCCAGCTGCACACAAACCTACAGCTACACCCAGCTACGCACAAACCTACAACAACACCCAGCTACGCACAAATCTACAGCTACACCCAGCTACGCACAAACCTACAGCAACACCCAGCTACGCACAAACCTACAGCTACACCCAGCTACGCACAAACCTACAACAACACCCAGCTACACACAAACGAACAGCAACACCCAGCTACGCACAAACCTACAGCAAACACCCAGCTACACACAAACGAACAGCAAACACCCAGCTACACACAAACAAACAGCAACACCCAGCTATGCATGAACCTAGAACAACACCCAGCTACGCACAAACGTAGAGCAACACCCAGCTACGCACAAACCTACAGCGACACCCAGCTACGCACAAATCTAGAGCAACACCCAGCTGCACACAAACCTACAGCAAACACCCAGCTGCGCAAGCTCCACACGTGACCTAAGAACAGAGCCCGGGATGGACACATCTGTAATCTTAATGTATGTAGAGTGAGAAAAGATTTCTGGGTTAATAAAATCATTTATTCAAACATTTGTAACATGACAATTTAAAAAAAATCACTATTTACAGAACACAAACAGATTAAAAATGGGAAAAAAAACAACCCCACACAAACACAAAAATAAAAACACAAAAATAAACAGACAAACTTTCCAGAACAAAGACCTGAAAGAAAGGAGAAACAAATATTACATTAGACCACCAACACCAGAGCAATGAACACATAACACCATGTGAAGCGGATGTTTTCTGCAGGGTTAGGTGCACTAAAGCTGCAGCTCAGTGGAGCGTGTGCAGTGACTGCAGCAGTGTTCAGGAACACTAAAGCTGCAGTAAGAGCTGCATTTTGCTGCTGTGATTCACTCCAGCAGACACTGCAGGGCTGAGCTGAAATAAACTCTGGCCTGGCTGCGGGCGGGCATAGCCTGCGACGGTGCCTCACCTTCAGGACAGCAGGGTGACCAGTGCATCCAGAAACTTGCTCCTGTCCTCCATCTTCAGCTCAATAACTGGAGCGGGACAAGAAGCAGGGAAACAAGCTTTAGCTCAGGCTGACACTAACCCTAACCCTAACCCTGAACCCAAACCTAACCCAACCCTAAACCCTAACCCAACCCTGAACCCAACCCAACCCTGAACCCAACCCAATACCCTAACCCAACCCTGAACCCAACCCAACCCTAAACCCAAACCCTAACCCAACCCTGAACCCAAACCCTAACCCAAACCCATACCCATTCACACACAACACATGCTTTCTGGTAACCATTATTTCTGTTCATTTTATGAAACCGCATTTGTGAGTAATCAGATCAGAAGTTCAGACACCTCCTCTCAGGCAAGCTGGAAGTTCTGAGAGTAGGCTGCCATCTACTGGAGCCTTTTGGAATAAATAATTTGCTTGTTACAGAAAATATGGTTTCACACCACAGTGGTTCCCAACATGACTAAACTCACACCCCCCTACACTGGCCATGGGTCTGAATTTGTAGCCAATTTTAGGGAGAAACTAAAGCTCTACAGGGGCAAGGTCACAGACCCCCCTATGTCCCACAGTGGCCATCTTACATATAAAATGCACCACAGTACAACAGACAGTAATCAGAACAGTTATAATGACCTTGTAAAAACAGGTTACATTTATTTTAACGTCTAAAATATGCCATTTGTGAAATATGGAAGTGAACACAAGTACTTCAGTTAAAAGGTTATATATTTTTCCATTTAAGAACCTCCATGACTCCTCCAGCATTATAGTAATAAAACTGCAACTGAAGATGAAGGTAATCCGCTTACTCACTGGACATATCGAAGTTGTCGTGTAACGTCCTGGAGCTGGTGCTCTCTGCAGCCTTCTCAAACGCCCTGCCAAAAAAACTACAGAGCCAACTGCGTTACACAATGCCCTGCCTGTGCTCCTGTCAGAGCTCGCACTGAGCCTGTGCTCCTGTCAGAGCTCACACTGAGCCTGTGCTCCTGTCAGAGCTCACACTGAGCCTGTGCTCCTGTCAGAGCTCACACTGAGCCTGTGCTCCTGTTAGAGCTCACACTGAGCCTGTGCTCCTGTTCTGTACATTCTCTAGTGAGCTTTCCCACTGCAGCACCTCTCCCGTTTTCCCCACAGCAACAGTAACCAAGCTGTGAACAGAGAGAAACGGAGGGGTCTACAGTCATGGCTGACATACACAGCGACACCTTACTTCTTTTTGTCAGACGTCTCAGACTCTGGTGGAATCCCGAGCACTATGACTGTCCCCTTCTCCACGTCCAGAGGAGCGGCCATGACCAGTGGGAGTAGCCTGCAACGCTTGTTCCTAGTCTATGAAGAAAGGCAGGCCCATGTTTAGCTGGCAGACATTTGGAGACAGCATTATCCAGAAGGTATTTACATCTGTGTTTAGAGTGAAATGAACAAGCAGGCGTTGGGGGTAAAATGACGGCTGACACACACGATGGTGGAACTCACCGAGCGAACAAAGGCCTTCAGCAGGTACTTGCTGAGCAGCAGCAGAGCCATGGGCTTGGAGAACAGCCTCACATCTGGGGTCCCCTGCAGTTGCAAACGGGCACGTTCACCCCCAGAGCAGACCCAAACCCCCTCACCTCACACTACGGGCCCAAACCCCTCACCTTACTCTACAGACCCAAACCCCCTCACCTCACACTACGGGCCCAAACCCCCTCACCTCACACTACGGACCCAAACCCCCTCACCTCACACTACGGACCCAAACCCCCTCACCTCACACTACGGACCCAAACCCCCTCACCTCACACTACGGGCCCAAACCTCCTCACCTCACACTACGGGCCCAAACCCCCTCACCTCACACTACGGGCCCAAACCCCTCACCTCACACTACGGGCCCAAACCCCCTCACCTCACACTACGGGCCCAAACCCCCTCACCTCACACTACGGGCCCAAACCCCTCACCTTACCCTACAAGCCCAAACCCCTCACCTTACCCTACAAGCCCAAACCCCTCACCTTATCCTACACTCAGGCCTGGATATTCCCCTGATATTCACTTCAGTGCAACAGCACAGGAAAGGCTTCCACAGGGCAAGGGAACCACATAATTAGATTACTTATCAGGCATTAACAGCACAGCCATATGCTGGAGGTCCTCAGTATTCTACCATTCAGGATCAAAATCACCACAGACAGGCTCACCTCCATCAGGTAGCAGTACAGGAAAGGTCCCTGGGAAAGGATGAGGTTGGTACAGATGCAGCTGGCCACAGTCTGCTGGATAGCCATCAGCTTCTTCTTGGCTAAATCGATGCCCCGGTGCAGGCGATCTATATTACTCCTACAGGAAGCAGAGTCACAAAATCTAAAACAGCCACAAGACACGCCCACAACCCTCAAACCAACAAACCACACCCATACCAACCACAGCTCAAACCAACAAACCATCCTTACCAACCACCGCTCAAACCAACAGACCTCACCCATACCAACCACCACTCAAACCAACAAACCACACCCATACCAACCACAGCTCAAACCAACAAACCATCCTTACCAACCACCGCTCAAACCAACAAACCATCCTTACCAACCACCGCTCAAACCAACAGACCTCACCCATACCAACCACCACTCAAACCAACAAACCACACCGATACCAACTACCACTCAAACCAACAAACCATCCTTACCAACCACCACTCAAACCAACAGACCTCACCCATACCAACCACCGCTCAGACCAACAAACCATCCTTACCAACCACAGCTCAAACCAACAAACCATCCTGACCAACCACCATTCAAACCAACAAACCCCACCCATACCAACCACCGCTCAAACCAACAAACCCCACCCATACCAAAAACCTTGTTGATCGACTGACCCACACTCTCATTACATTACATTACACTCAGAGCCACATCCCCAGCGCTGTACCTGGAGAGGCAGTCCAGAGCCTTGATAAAGTTGTCGCTGCCGCTCTCATCCTTCTCTACGTTCTCCAGCAGGGCGGCAGCACCATGCACCACATCACTGGCCAGGAACTTGTTCTTGAAGCCGAAATGGACTCCGAATGTCTGGATGCGGATATCTCTCATTCTGTTGGCACAGGTGAGATTTACCTGCGATGACACTGACAGAGTGCTGCGTGAGGCAGTCTGGGTAAGCCCTGCTCTTACCCGTATTTACTGGAAGATTCTTCTATGACCTCCCGCAAGTTCTCTTTGATGGACATGTCCATGGAGCTGAACTTCTGCCTGACCTGCTTAAGGGGAAGGCTGGAAAAGGAAATGCACGGTTATCCTCATTCAGCTGCTCAAATATGGCTTCTAAGATCAAATTGCTTTAGACACTAAGAACCAAAGAGCATGCTACTTTTAGTGCATTCACTGTAACCAGCTGGAAAGCATTAATCACAATGATGTACATATGTGGAGTGTTAGGTTGCTAAGAGGAATGACGCACCCCATGTCAGCAAGGAACTCCTGCAGCTTCTTCTGGCCATGCATAGACCAGAGTTTGAAGCAGGAGGAGGTGTAGCAGGAGTTGCAAATGCTCTCGTACAGAGACCAGTGCTGATAGAGGGCTAAACGCAGACTGCACAGGGAGTTAAGGTCAGGCCTGTAGGATACTCATACACAGCCTGGACCAGGCCTGTAGGATACTCATACACAGCCTGGACCAGGCCTGTAGGATACTCATACACAGCCTGGACCAGGCCTGTAGGATACTCATGCACAGCCTGGACCAGGCCTGTAGGATACTCATGCACAGCCTGGACCAGGACCATAGGATACTCATACACAGCCTGGACCAGGACCATAGGATACTCATACACAGCCTGGACCAGGACCATAGGATACTCATACACAGCCTGGACCAGGCCTGGAAGGATACTCGTACTCAAAGGAGATCCTCATGCAGTCGATGGACAGGGAGTTCTCCTCATCTTCATTGTGGTGGTTGTGTCGCGAGACGTGACGCTGCAGTTTGGCTACATCAGTTACATACTTCATACTGCAGGACAGAGAACCATCGCAACCAATCAGGTGTTATTCAGAAGTTAGAAAAAGAACCAGAAAAAAATTGTTATAGTGCATGGAAGGCAGCCAGACCGTGCAGTCAAGATGGAGAACACACACACATTTCAATCTAGTTTCTTTTCGGTGCTTAGATAGTTGGTAACAGCCTGTAACACGCTGGTAAAAATGACTTCCCGTCTAATTGCTGAACATGTAAAATGCACTTTTTGGAACATTGCCAGGATTCAAAGTAATTAACCCACTACTGACAGTTAGCCTGAGGAGTGTATAAATGGGAGATTCTTACTGAGTGATTTTATCATGCACCCACTGATCCACCAGCCCAATAATGGCCCACCTGTAAGAGGAAAAGTACAATTAAAGAATACAGAAGCACAGTTCATTAAATCCAGTACATTCACTTTAATGGAGCTCCAATGCATTGCCCTCAACACGCGCAGTACTGGCTTACTTCCAGGGGCTTCACAAGCTTAGCCTTACAGAAGGGGTGCTGGTCTGTATAGTTAACTTTGCATGTCTATCATTACATCTCACCACAGCTCATTCTATCCAAAGGCTAAAAACACTGGTTCCAGATTCTGGTCACACTGTGTTCCTGAATAATGATGACTTACAATATGAATAAAAATGAGAATGAGAATCACAGATTCTCACTTACCACAGCATATCTTTGGTATCCTTAGTCATGACCCATGCAAGCTCAAATAACACCATGGCAGACTAGAAAATACAGGAAGTTTTCAGAGAAAGATCTTTCCCCATCATATCCATTCATAATTAAGCCATTTAAAAGATACTTTCAGCCAAAGCAACTTACAAAAATGCATTTCACATGGTCATCCATCTCCATTTAAGTAAGCACAACAGAACGATTAAAGATCAAGCAATACTCACAGAAGTTCCGTGATACTCGTATTGTTCATATTCAAATAAGATCTCCCTCCTAAACGAAACAAAATTGCATCATCAGATCGTTACACAGCGAGTGAACACTCACGCGATTCAGTCAGACTGTTACACAGCGAGTGATTCAGTCAGACTGCTACACAGCGAGTGATTCAGTCAGACTGTTACGCAGCGAGTGATTCAGTCAGACTGCTACGCAGCGAGTGATTCAGTCAGACTGCTACGCAGCGAGTGATTCAGTCAGACTGCTACGCAGCGAGTGATTCAGTCAGACTGCTACGCAGCGAGTGATTCAGTCAGACTGCTACGCAGCGAGTGATTCAGTCAGACTGCTACGCAGCGAGTGATTCAGTCAGACTGCTACGCAGCGAGTGATTCAGTCAGACTGCTACGCAGCGAGTGATTCAGTCAGACTGCTACGCAGCGAGTGATTCAGTCAGACTGCTACGCAGCGAGTGATTCAGTCAGACTGTTACACAGCGAGTGATTCAGTCAGACTGCTACGCAGCGAGTGATTCAGTCAGACTGCTACGCAGCGAGTGATTCAGTCAGACTGTTACACAGCGAGTGATTCAGTCAGGCTGTTACACAGTGAGTGATTCAGTCAGGCTGTTACACAGTGAGTGATTCAATCACACCACAGTGAGTGATTCAGTCAGACTGTTACACGGCGAGTGATTCAATCACACCGCAGCGAGTGATTCAGTCAGACTGTTACACAGCGAGTGATTCAGTCAGGCTGTTACACAGCGAGTGATTCAATCACACCGCAGCGAGTGATTCAGTCAGACTGTTACGCAGCGAATGATTCAGTCAGGCTGTTACACAGCAAGTGATTCAGTCAGGCTGTTACACGGCGAGTGATTCAGTCAAACTGTTACACAGCGAGTGATTCAGTCAGGCTGTTACACGGCGAGTGATTCAGTCAGACTGTTACCCAGCGAGTGATTCAGTCAGACTGTTACCCAGCGAGTGATTCAATCACACCGCAGCGAGTGATTCAGTCAGACTGTTACCCAGCGAGTGATTCAGTCAGACTGTTACCCAGCGAGTGATTCAGTCAGACTGTTACCCAGCGAGTGATTCAGTCAGACTGTTACACAGCGAGTGATTCAGTCAGACTGTTACCCAGCGAGTGATTCAGTCAGATTCTTACCCAGCGAGTGATTCAGTCAGATTCTTATGCAGCGGGCGATTCAGTCAGACTGTTATGCAGTGAGCCGCTTACCTCCGGGCTTCCCAACTGCGTCGCTCCCTCTGCCGCTCAATCCTCCTCTCCAAAGCGCCCTACGGCAGACGAACACGACCATTTAACCACACAGCGCATTCAACAGCACCGCACAGCGCGTTCAACAGCACAGGGTGTACAACAGCACAGCGCATTCAACAGAACCACACAGCGCGTTCAACCGCACAGGGTGTACAACAGCACAGCGCATTCAACAGCACAGGGTGTACAACAGCACAGCGAGTTCAACAGAACCACACAGCGCGTTCAACCGCACAGTGCATTCAACCGGACCGCACAGCGCGTTCAACAGCACCGCACAGCGCGTTCAACAGCACAGCGCATTCACTGACCTGAGCTTAAAAGCAATGAAAACCCTTGAAATTTAATTTATTCAGCTTGAAATTTGATGACCTTCCCTGGAGTGACCCAACCAGTTTTTTTTATAAAAGCGGTACACAATCAGGGTACAAAGATGGTCTCAAGTCTTTTTTACCCTGCAGTTATGAAATCAGAAGTCATAATCAAAGTTAAGTGGCACAACATCAATTACAGCAAAAAACAAACAAAAAAACTATTATGATGTGTTCCGTAGGGTTAGGGTCACTTCTGTAGTAAAACAAGTGGTAAAGACTGACAACATACAGCCTTTCTGGACTGGGAAGTTGGAAAACTGTTATTCATCAAATAATTGATGGGAGCCTGGTTGAAAAATATTGATTTAGAGCTTAAAATTCAATTCAATTCAAGACATAATATGAAGACAACAGGATGGCTTAAACACAGCAGTGCCGCCCCGTCGCAAACCTGCGCCCACCTCATCAAAACGCCTCCTTTTCCCAGAAGGCTCTGAGCCACCATCGCTCTCATTTCCAGAATCTTCCCCTTCCTCCTCTTCCTCCTCGTCTCTGAAGATATCATCATAGGCAGGGACACCTAGGTCGTCATCTTGCTTGATGAGCAACTTAATCTGTGTAGAAGGGTCGGCAGTTTCAATGAAGTGATTAAACTTGTGCTGCTTACGGTCCCACAACCCATAAACTTCCTCGGTGCATTGCTGCCTCTTCTACCTGTGTGTCATTATACACGTTCACCACGTCCACCGGCCGATGCGTGTCGCAGATGAAGAAAACAGAGTCATCGTCAGGCTGCAGCGTCTCCAGCAGGTCAACATTCGCTCCGCAGTTGATCAACAGGAAATAGCTGAACTGTAATGAAGCAGGAATGTGATATCACAGCGCCACAGAACACGCGCTCAATCAGGTCATAGGTAAACGAATGGAAATAAGACCAGAAATAAATAAGCAGCTAACTGTGCAAGCTACTGCAAGACACCGCAGCGGAAGAGACGCGGTAGGACAGTAGGCTACATTAACTTTACCTGCTCCTTGTGCTCCAGGAACGCAGTTTCCAAGTCCTGCCAGCCTGTCACCGGCACCAGGGTGTACTGAACTTGGTCACAGTGGAATAAGGCCTGTGCAATGGAAATGTTATTTCCTATATCAGTTTTACTACTAGTGAGTTAAATAGAATAAAATATAAATAACGTTATGGCCAGTGTAAAAGAAGGACACCAATCTTACTTGCAATATTTTGCACGCACACAGAGCGTCGATATCTGACGATACCAAGAGCGCGACCCGCTATAAACAAGGAAAATTGTGGGGGAAAATATTAAACCTCACAAAACAAGCGGAGTACATTTGCCAACGTTTATTAATTACTGAACACAGCACTCACCTGGTTGACAACAACGTCATAAAATTCTTTCCGAATATCAGTCACAAACATGTCTGCTTATCTTCGTTCACTGTTTAAGCCTTTGGATACAAGTTAGTTTAAATTGATAACGACTCGGTACTCGTAATTTCTTTGTGTAAAATAAACGCCAAACGAAGAATAAAAACGCTATAACATGTTACCACTTTACGTCCGCTGGTAGCTAGCTGGACACTTCTTGTTAAAACTCTGGCGCCAAATTTACTTATGTTCACATTGGCTTAAACTAAATAAAAATAACCAATGGGAAACCGCTTTGTCAATTATGTGACCTATTGTGGTACAAAGAAGGTATTAATCTATCCAATTGAATACATTTCTGTAGTGCATGGTCGACCAAAAACAAACGTTTAAACCAATCGTGTGAAACTCTGAGCAAAAATTTGGAGGGGGATTTTGTGCTTGTCTGTTATGATTGGCTATGCCTAGTTTGTTATGTCTTTGTCGTCATTTCCTTGCGTCTCGGACAGCTTCCTGCAAACTGCAGAGCGCAGGCGCTCCGTAAGGTGGCAGTATCTTTAGCTTCGCATTCCTGACAGTGTGATAGAGCTGGTTTCAGGAGGGACGGAGGATCTGACTACCACAGTTACTCGTTAATTACATTGTTCATTACACGTAATTAACTTTTCAACATGGTATGTGCTTAATTATAGAATTATTATACCGGTGTACAAAGTTTAACAGGTATAGTTTGTATTGTCGCGAAGAACTAATAAAGAAAAAGATGCACTGTCACCGTTGACAAAAATGTATCGTTAGCTGGCTAGCTAACTTTGCATTACATAAAAATCAAGCGGTCATTTTGCAAGTTTGGTGAAGTGATAAATAGAAAACTAGGTGATCGAACCTGGACGGATTCTAGGCAGGATAGCTCGCTATCGATATTTTGTGCCATTGCTGATGTTAGTCTTAATCGATTGGGGTTGTTTAGCCAGCCTAGCTACAGTCCACCTACTCACCTAGCTCGGAAGCTAATTGAACGTACTAACATTTAACGTTCTAACATATTTTTACAAAAATGAAAAGAAATGTCTGTTTGCGAAAAGCCTGCTTGACACAACATGTGCCTAGCTGTCATTAGGTAGTTGAGAAGTTGCTTAATAGCGAACTTAATTCACGTTCGTGCTTTTGGATGCAATATGTTTTTATTGATAATGTTTTCTCTTAATTTGACAGTTCTCCTTCAACATGTTTGACCACCCAATTCCGCGGGCTTTCCAAAACCGTTTCTCCACGCAATACCGTTGCTACTCTGTGTCCATGCTGGCTGGACCCAATGACCGATCTGATGTGGAAAAGGGAGGAAAAAGTACTGCCTTTGTCTTACAGCTATTTGTACCGCGCAGAAACAATTGAGTTGACTATTGATTGTGATGTATGATATGAAATCAGTGCGCTATGTTATTGTTGCATGGTATTTTAGGGAATTTTGTTTTATATCTTGAATACAGTCCTTCTGCATGTAGTGCCAGCCACTGTGTTTGTGCAAGTAATACTCCTGCAGACATGATCTTTCTTCGTTTCAGTCATCATGCCCCCTTCTGCACTTGACCAGCTCAGTAAGTATACAGAGCTTGACATCTCAGGTTAACGTTTGCTTTCTAATATGGTTTTGAATTTATAATCACAAATGACATACGATCTGATCCTTTCTATTGCAGGCCGTCTTAACATCACATATCCAATGTTGTTCAAGCTGACCAATAAGAACTCAGATCGGATGACTCACTGCGGTGTGTTGGAGTTTGTTGCTGATGAAGGAATTTGCTACCTTCCTCACTGGGTGAGCGGCACAGTTTCACTGCAGATTTCTCAAGTGCATAAATTGTGTTTCACATTATCAACATGGTTTGTCACATCTCTGGTAGCTTTTTGAGGTTGCAAGCATTATTGTTGTTGAGCATAATTTTTTAATTCAAGTCCTTGAATTTGTTTGTGATATGATGACTTTTCATTATTTGTTGTATGATGGAAACATGTTATCCAGCATGTTATTCATCGCTTAATGTGGGAGCGATAAAGCCTTTCTTACGCCCCTGTGCATGTGCACATAGCCACACACTCACAGCCTGTACCTCAGCTTCAAGGTGCTTTCAGTCCGGTCTCTACCGGGAACCTGACAGACTGGTGTGGTGGAAGCATGGCTGCTCACGCAGTAGAACAGGACCTAGGAAGAGCATTGCAGCTATTGCAGTAAACGGGCACGATTTACTGCCGGCCACAGCTTGTGGATGCTATTTCTACACATTACCAACATATTTTTGTTGTGTACCTGTAACTATGATGGATGTGCACACTGCTGGTTCTTCTGTGTCACATTTTCCCCCACAGATGATGCAGAACCTGCTGCTGGAAGAGGGTGGACTGGTGCAGGTGGAAAGTGTTAACCTCATGGTGGCCACATACTCCAAATTCCAGCCCCAGAGTCCAGATTTCCTGGACATCACCAACCCCAAAGCAGTGTATCCTTTTCTCAGCTTCTTGAATGATATGAGCATTGAAACCATTAACTATTACCCCATGTCTAAAGCAGCTACCTCACTCAACACTAATGCCTAACACATCTAAAGCAGCTACCTCACTCCACACTAATGCCTAATACATCTAAAGCAGCTACCTCACTCAACACTAATGCCTAACACGTCTAAAGCAGCAACCTCACTCAACACTACATGTTACACATTTAGGCAGCTGGATTCTTACTGAAGCATAGCACAACAGGTTAAGCACAGAAATGGTGCCCCACTAGGGATTAACCCCAGATTACTGTGGACTACTGGATAGGTAGTTACTGAGCGTTAGTCTTTCCATTATACTAAGAATGTTTTAAAACCACCCACTGTTTGGTTGTAATTCAGCATTTGTTTCATTTATTTAGAATTACCAGTACGTACAAGTATGTGTGTTCATGCTTATGTAATTCTGATATGTCATTGTCTGAGTTTCTAGGGTGATGCTTGTTCTTCTGTTTGCTGCTTCAGTGTTATTCCATAACTTGTGCATCTGTAGATTGGAAAATGCATTAAGAAACTTTGCATGCCTGACCACTGGGGATGTTATTGCAATAAACTACAATGAAAAGGTATTGTTGCGTTGCGAGTGGAAGAAATGGGGAGGAGGTAGCACCCCAAAGATGGTATCATTGATGGGCAGATGGAGTACAATCCCTGGCCATGGAAATGGTTTTCTGAAATTCGCAAGGACCTTTCTTTAATCACGGTCATTGTACAGACCAGTTTTCATACTGTTCTGCAGTTCAGGAGTGGAGTGGTTTGGAAAATTGTTTTTCAGAGAACATAAGGCTTTTGTGCTGGTATCTGTGTGTCTCACACCCAAACCCCTAACCCATTCTCTGTTTAGATCTATGAACTGCGGGTTATGGAGACCAAGCCAGATAAGGCAGTATCCATCATTGAGTGTGATATGAATGTAAGTACACAGATTATGTCACTTACAAATAAAATATGTGTCAAATAGTCCTAACTATGGAGAAAGAGGAAGATTATTCTTTAGAAAACTAAATGTTTAAATGGAACTAAGCAGTGTGACCTCCTGCTTGCTGTGAAGTGAAATAGAATGAATGAAAATACATAAAGAGTTTAACAGAATGTTCTGTGGGTTAAACCTCGTTGGGTGTGTTTTTATGCAGGTGGATTTTGATGCACCGCTGGGTTATAAAGAGCCAGAACGCCGCTCCCAGCATCCTGAAGAGCCTTCAGTACGTCACTGCCATTCTGCCTGTGCCCGTCTGCCTGTCCCAGTCTGCCCGTGCCATTCTGCCCGTGCCATTCTGCCCATGCCATTCTGCCTGTGCCCGTCTGCCTGTGGCCGTCTGCCTGTGCCAGTCTGCCCGTGCCATTCTGCCTTTGCCCGTCTGCCTGTGCCAGTCTGCCCGTGCCATTCTGCCTGTGCCCGTCTGCCTGTGCCAGTCTGCCCGTGCCATTCTGCCTGTGCCCGTCTGCCTGTGGCCGTCTGCCTGTGCCATTCTGCCAGTACCAGTCTGCCTGTGCCATTCTGCCTGTGCCACTCTGCTAGTACCAGTCTGCCTGTGCCACTCTGCCAGTGCCAGTCTGCCTGTGCCAGTCTGCCTGTGCCATTCTGCCAGTACCAGTCTGCCTGTGCCATTCTGCCTGTGCCACTCCTCTAGTACCAGTCTGCCTGTGCCACTCTGCCAGTGCCAGTCTGCCTGTGCCAGTCTGCCCATGCCAGTCTGCCCATGCCATTCTGCCCGTACCAGTCTGCCTGTGCCCGTCTGCCTGTGCCAGTATGCCTGTGCCAGTCTGCCCGTGCCACTCCTCTAGTACCAGTCTGCCTGTGCCACTCTGCCAGTGCCAGTCTGCCTGTACCAGTCTGCCTGTGCCCGTCTGCCTGTGCCAGTCTGCCCATGCCAGTCTGCCCGTGCCATTCTGCCTGTGCCCGTCTGCCTGTGCCAGTCTGCTCGTGCCAGTCTGCCCATGCCAGTCTGCCCGTGCCAGTCTGCATGTGCCAGCCTGCCACATAATTCCATACAAAGATCGGTTAGTTGGATTTTTCATGAAGCATCTTTCTTCCTCATTCCCTCCACAGGAGGAAGAGGGTGACCCCAGCAGTTATGCCGAAATGGACCTTGGATTCCGTGTAAGTTAAAAATATGTTTGTCCCTGAAGTGCACAAGCACGACAAAGCATTACACATAGCCTATGATGATCTTACATGTGAAGAATTACTCTGTATAGCAGGTGTAATAATCAATGCAACTTACAACAATGTATTTCACATGGTAAGCAAACACCGTAGAGATGGATATGGGCAAGGTTACAATGAATTACGCGTCACCATCAAGGTGCTTTCTTCAAGACCTGCAAGATAAGAGGGAGAGAAGTAATGTTATGATTAAATAAATAGAATTACAAGACATTACAAGGGCTAAGACAAGTGACTGGCTTTTTTGGGAGGGGAAGGGAATTCTACTGATGTTATGGCGGGGGGCCCCTCCAGGACTGGAGTTACGCCTGCAGGCACAGCGCCCCCTCCAGGACTGGAGTTAACCCAGCAGGCACAGTGGCCCATGAGAACTGCAGTTAAACCTGCAGACACCGTGGTCCTCCTGGACTGGAGATGGAGCTGGTTTATAATAAGTGTATTATAGCTGAGCTCACAGTTAACTGAACTGGCATTATTGGTTTATTTTGCTTTCTCCTCAGGCATTCACTGGCTCGGGAAATCGTCTGGATGGCAAGAAGAAAGGCATTGAGCCCAGTCCCGCTCCCCTCGATCCCAGTGACATCAGAAGGTCTGGAGATCTTGAGCCCCAGATGTTTTTTTCTGTTCTCAGGGTTTTCGTGTGCCATTGAAAAAGTCAGAGATATACTGCCATCCAGGGGCGCAGATGGCGGGGGGGACGAGGGGGATACGTCCCCCCCAGTTTCGTGGGGACCCCTATTCGTCCCCCCGGATCGGGGTAGTTGTATAAGCTTAAAAGTTGAGATCTTTCTTTTGCTCACAGTTTGGTCCCCCCCCACTTCAAAAATCTCTCCTGCGCCCCTGCTGCCTTCCCTCATCCAGCTCTTTAGAATCATCAATGATTTCACACAAAGGGAAAGTCATCCATATGCTGTTTTTTACGGTTTCAGTGGGAACGCTGTGAAATGTCCTGAACCCAGCCTGTGCCCCTTTTTCCTCTGCAGGGGGATTCCCAACTATGAATACAAAATCGGGCGGATTTCCTTCATCAGGAATTCACGACCTCAGCCCAAGAAGACTGATGATGTATGCATGGCGGTGACGTAAAAATAATAATCTAGCAGAAGCCGAACCTGGAAGTTTGAACCAACAGCTGGAATATGACACAGGGCAAATATAGCTTAAGCTGCTAAATATTTAAATGTTTTTCCTGAAGCACATTCCTGTTTAGCACCTGCATGCTTGTTGGTTGCAATAGTCGGTAAATAAGGGGCACTTGTCTGTGCTTTGACTCTACTGACAGTAACTGACTGGTGTCTGTGAGCTTTGCAGGAGGACACCATGAGCCGTTTCATCGCTTTCTCTGGGGAGGGACAGTCTCTACGCAAGAAAGGAAGGAAACCGTAGAGAAGCTACGGACACAACTGTGCACAGGCTGACCAGAGACTGCAACTGCAATCGCTACATGGAATAACAAAGAAATTCCTCATGTAATCTCAGAACCCTAAAACAAAATACGTTTTCTTTCTCACCTAACGGATTAATTTTCATTTTCATTTTTTGTTAATACAACTCTATATCCTTCAGAACAGTGCAGTTCTTCTTTGAGAATATGACTGCATTTTTAAAGGTTAGCATTGGTCCGGTAAGTTTATTAAAATGTTTGAGAAAAGCTGTATCCTTGAAGGAAGTGGAGCAGCCTTGGGATTTAAAAAAATAATCTTTTTTTTTTTTGGTGTTATTTATCAAGTTTATATTCCAGATCACCAATTGCTGAAAACGAGGGGAAAATGTACTATTTGTATATGCACACAATACAATAAATGAGTGTTTTGAATAAAACTAGAGGAGTAAATCTGTGCTTTCATAGCCCTTGTTCTACTCATACAAAACAGATTATTCAGTGTGATTGTTGGGCCCAGATTCAGATAAGGATTCATCTAATGATTTTATTAAGTTTGAGTAACAAACTTAGCAAGTACTTACATAAATACATTTTCATGGCTTACATGAACCAGAAAATGTTTGAATTAATATATAGGGTCGACTTTCTTTTGTGAATTTCAGTTATTATTTTTCCATTATAATTATTGTATTCCACTTTTAAAGTAATACACAAGAAATACGTACAAGTCATCTACATGGATACATTCACAATAACAGTAAATTCTACATTTATGACGGTGATAGCCCCCGGACGTTTTGCTATAAAATATTTCCCAATTACCGTCGGTATTCTACCGTTCGTAGTACCAACGTATTCCGTGATTGGTAGACATCCTCATTGGCTACTAAAAGAAAACGGACGTCTGTCCTATATTGTCAGAAAATACAGAATGACAAGAGATTAGATTCAGTTCCCTTCGAAGGAAATAAAATCGCACTGTCTCTTTGCTGTTATCCCTTGTATGGAACAGTCTTATGAAGCTCCTTGTTCTCCCTGCTTTCACTCCGCAAATTAGCGCCAGAAGAACTACAACACATGGTTCAAGGAAGAGGTAGGACTTAACATGTTTTCTGAGTCGTTGATTGGCTAGTTCACGTTGTTCTATGGTCTTTGCTGTATGTTGTTCCTGTCGGAATGGCAGGCGTTAATGCTCACTGGAGGGTAAGATATGGTTTTTCCTTTAAAAACCACGATGATTAAGGCAGTCACAGTTACTTTCCGGAGTAAACGTCTATAGAGGAGTTAAGTTGAATGTAGCCCACTTTCTACATGGCTTCTTACCAGTTAAACATTTAATCATTGTGTTATAATTCACTTACTAGCATGCCAGCTATCTGTTTGATGTTGTGACATGTCACGGACGTGATCCACTCACTAAGTGTGTGTGGTTCGTTAGCTTAATGCTCACACATTTTGACAGTAACGTTAATCCCTTTCGAAGTTGAAGTTTGAACAGTGTATAATAATTCCCACTGCGTCGCACGGGCTGGCTAGTTATCCTGCTAGCTGTATATTGTTGACGTAGTCGGACAAAGGCGTTCCAGTATACCGAGAGTATACAGATTACTCTTGTCTGTTGTTACTCTTTACTCTTGTTTTAATTCGTATCTTTTGTCATTGCACCTCTTTCAGTGTTTTTCTCCTGTTAGCCTGCTGAGTTTTCCTGCTGGCTGTATGGTGATTTATCATTAAAAATGCGCTGTGTGGCCTCCCTACCTTATGGCATGGCCCCGACGAAACAAAGCTGTGATTGCAGAAACATTGCAGAACAATAGCAAAATGGTAGTGTCGGCTTTGAACCGTTTTTATTATGTGCTTATCACAACATTCAGATTGGGCCTGTGGTCATGCTGTTATGGTTATATACGTTTTTAAGCACCATACATGTTTCGCCAGTTTTCTTCAGGTGCAGATCCGGGTATGAAATAATCCTGACCTTGTCCCTTGCTGCCTTTATCTTTACTGAAGCACAGGACAGAGAGCTGATTTGCTTTCTTTTCGGAATGGTCAACAGTTCACCCACTAAATTATTTTTTAAATTGCTCCCCGTGCAGAAAATCATTTCTGTTGGTAGTACAGATAATTGGGTTTTTATATTTATTATCACAGGTGATTAAGGAGGTGTTTACCTTCAATATCCCGATGGGAGGGGCTCATTTATACATCTTATTTTCTAGATTTGATCAAAGCTTGTCTCTTAAAGTTTGTCCCTAAAGAAAAGCTTTATTTCCGTCCCGTAGCCTCCTCGGTCCTGTGAGGAGTACTGGAGTGAGTTCAGACACTGCAGAAGCCTGTGGAATCGCTTCCACCACTACTACACCTTCGGCTCCACCCCCAGCTGTCAGCAGTGGAAGGATGACTACTACGCCTGCTGTGACTGGGAGAAGAGCCCCAGTGCTGAGACTAAGGTGAGGACACACCTGCCCTGGTACTGCTCAGGTTGCTCACACTGAAACAGCCATCACAGCCTCTGCTCTCAGCTCAGGAGGGTTCAGATAAGCATGCGCTTCCCTCTGAAGCAGGTGATGTCACACCACGGTTTGTAAATTGGCCTTACACAGACATAAGTCAGAGGAAGACATTTCGCGTTCAGTTTGAAATTACTGGCACCCAATCAATCATTGGGGATCACTGGTGCCCAGTGAGCTGTGAGTTGTGTGTTGGCTTGTGTGACGGTGTGCCACAATAGACACTAGCGTGGTCTGGATTTGTTACCAGACTGTAGGCTCCTCCATGCGCTACAACAGTACCTTAAAAGGAGCCAAAATGAAAATGCCAGTGGGCTTGTGACCGCAAAGACTGTGTCGTACATTGAGCCTTTTGGACGGAGAATGTTTCAGTTGATGCACATTCCCATAACTGGTCCCTCTGCTACAGGCCCTGCTGCAGCAGAGCGAGAGAGCACGGGTGGCCAGGCAGAGGACGTTTGCTCCTGTGTGGAAACTCCGGCAGAAACCTCCGGCAGACTGGCACCTGCCTCTCCCCCAGGACACGCCCCAGGACTCATGAATCCTTGCGCACCTGAAGATCCTGTGTGCCCATCCACTTCATTTTTGTACAGTTTGTCAAGACAGCCAAAATGGCAAAGGACCATGGTGAATGTAACCCCCTTATTTAAATGTTCTTCCACTCGATGTACAACAATTTCTGCTTCTCAATTTCAGGGTAAAGTCCCCCAGAGTTCACATGTCTTGCATGTTAATGGTCACTTCAGACTGAGGTTACGGTCTCTGTAATTATTGTTGCAGGATATATGGCTCTTTATTTCACAAGACTCCTTGTGTACAGTGCGTTTTACATCATACAAAACAATAAATACAATTTAAACAGGCATCCTTAATTTACCCTTACTCTCAAATTTGAGACAGTCACATTTCTTTTTTTTACTGAATCAAAATGAACACCTTGAACAGTAAGGATGAGTATACGTTGTTAAGTTTTGGCTTGCACTGTTGAGCACCTTTGAAACCTTCCTACGCTATTGAGCCTTCTGCAAGCATTCATTTGCAGCTTCAACCACATGTTTCTGCAACCGCAAAGGTTTCTTCAAAGTGGGCTGAATATGTCTGGGAATGTAATGTAGGTCTCAATGCTGTTTGTGCTGTAAAAAAGGTCACATAAATGCAGAAGAGTGTCAGTGTTCCCTATTGGACGTGGACTTTGGTGATGTCATTGTATTTGCCTTCGGGTGGCTCATAGCTGTGTTTGGGGGGGGTGTAGCTCGGCCCTTGTTGATGGAGAGGCAGGAGTAATGGGTCTGGTTTGAGTGCAGCGCAGTACAGCTCCTCTGACTCCAGCTTCAGCTCCTCCAGGGCCTCCCTCTGGGCCTCCAAAGCCTGGGTGATGGCCTCCATTTCAGCCTCGTGTTGAGACTGCTTGTACCTGGACCACTCTTTCAGGAGCAGAGCCCTGCGCTCCCTCTCTTCAAACGGCAGCTGTGGTGGAGTACGAACCCTGAAATGCAAACCGATGACAAATCTGTAACTGATAGTCACAGAGTTAAGGACAGGTCTGTGTGATGAGTGAGACTGTGATATATACCTGGTCTGTGTGATGAGTGAGACTGTGATATATACCTGGTCTGTGTGATGAGTGAGTCTGTGATATATACCTGGTCTATGTGATGGGTGAGATTGTGATATACACCTGGTTTCATCGCGGTATCTGACTGGAGTGATGAAGTCATCGATAGGTATGAGCTCAGGGGGGACTTTCTCCAGTCTCTTGATCTTCTTCCTCAGGCGCTCTTTCCTTTGTTGCTCGCGCTTTGGGTCTACTTTTTTCTTCTTTGTGGGCTCTGCTCTGTTTATTTTCACATTACAACGAGGGTTAGAGTAGAAGCCAAAAAACATTTTTACATTTTAAATATTTACCGTGATTTCCTCCATAGAATGAACAGGTATGGCTAACTTTGGAACGTTGATTTACTATAGGAACACGACATTTCCACACAAACCTTAAAGGGGGAGACGTCTTAAGGGCCATGACTGAGGGAAACCAGTGGCTATATCTGAGATGAGCATCAAATCTTGTCAATGGGCTAAACAAAAACAAAAAAGCAGAGGTTACTGCAATCACGGCTGTCGATGTAACTGGCAGTCACAATGCACTCGGATGCACGAGTATCGTGCTCGCATGCGATCTACACAGACGTAATAACATCCCGTACATCTTTACAGTCAGTTACTGAGCTTCACCAAAAATAACCTAACAGCGATACATATTTACACTTGGCAAAACGTTCAATTCGTCAGAACTCACCATGTTGTACATTGTCTGGAGAGTAATTTAGTCACCGTGCGTGAAACAAGGGTGGACATGTTTCCAGGAATAACTAGCTAGCTCGTCGATATGTCAAGACTCAATTCAGCAGTGCATATGATATTAACTTTCAACGATGCGTATTAACAGAGCCACGAATTACAAGACCTTTTGTCCTCTTGATTCCATACACTCGCCACAAGTTAAACCCTTGTGCCACAGTCGACCTTATCCGACAGAAAACAACACGTGGCATGTTGAGTTCCACACGACTGAAGCAAAACTTCACGATAGCTGCCTAACTAGTGGTGGAATTTTAGTACGTGCCAAATCCGTATGCCACATTAATAACGTATAGTCCAAAGCTACCACGAGATTGGACATTTATGCATTTTTATTATTGCATTGGTTCTGTTTGCTTGCATCGTTTGGTAATAACTGTCTTGTGATGTGTCCCTAAGCATAATGTATACGAAGAGCAGCGAAATACCGTTGTGAATAATCTGAGTTATAAACCTAAGCAAAATATTATTTGTACTGTAATTGGTATGGTTATTTGGCTTTATTACTTTTTTATTATGAGAGAGTCGTCCGATCAGATAACACCATCTATTTTAGAGCGCATTATTTTGTATCAAACAAAACACAACTCTAGGGAACTTCAGCAGACGTTACACAAAAACCTGTGAAGGGGAGATCACGGACCTGACCTTTCGCAGGGCATGTGTTTCCAGGGGAACACCGTGAAAGGTCGGATACTTCCTGTGTTGCTGCTGCTGCGGCTGCTGCCAGGAGCTGAGGGATGCGAAAGAGGGAGAGCGAAATGGAGTTTCACTAAAGACAGAAGTAACGGACGGCTTTTCCTACAAACTAAACACAAATTCAAGAGTGGGTATCGTGTGAGGACAGCCACAGAGCAACACAGAAGGGAAGGGGGGAATATCGCAGCCGGCTCCAAAGATATTATTTTATTTTCAGGGCTACGCGCTGGAAATGAAGCTATTGAAACCAAGTTGGGTCAGTCACAATGGTAAGTGCTGGAATCTTAGACCCAAGTTGCGCTTTTGTTGTTTTGGTAGCCAGCGTACAGGCTAGCTAGAGTAGAGAGCACTTTAAGATTATGAGTGCTGGACACCTGTTTAGAATGCACGCCTACTTAAAAGCGCATTTGCATTAGTATATTTAACAGAAACGACCATATTCGTCAGTAATTTTGTTTAAAACATATAATATCGTATTTTGTGTCCACGTTTGTTTGTAGCTAGCTAGTCAGCTAACAAATGTCACACAAGGTCCGCTAACCGTCCACGGGCAAACGATCCATTTTGAAGTTGCATTAACAAGCTGAATGAGCTCGTATCGTATACTATGATCCGAACTTGTTTTCACGTCAGTAAACTACAGTGTTACAAACATTTTTTAGAGAAAGCAGTTCGCCTAAAAAGCGCGATGGTTGCTGTTTGTTGCTCATTTTAACCAACTCTGGGGATTTGATGTCAACAAACTGTAACCAAGTGATGAGAGAAGTGGAAGATCAGGCACATTCGATTCTCTCGCAAACTGGCTTAAAATGCAACATTACCGAGAAGCAAATTCAAAATGGTGGGAATCATTGTTCCCAGTTTGTCAAAATCAACACGAGTTTCAAAGCTAAACTGGAAAACAGTTTCTAACTTTATGGCTATGGTGTTGCTTGTCATGTTTGTCGTGTTTAGTATTTTAATGAACACACAACACTGACTGCCACTGTTGTATATCTATACAAATAGGTTCCTATACTCATGAAAACACAATTTTGAAGAGGATTTAAGAATAAGATTTGAAATTACATTAAAAAACACCTTTTTGCTAGTTTTGGTTTTATCATGATCAGAGAGTTTTTTGTCATAATTTGTTTCTCTGGGTAGTTTGCTAGGTTGATCACTTAAAAATCCTAATTTAAAAAAAATCTAACTGGTGAAGCCCGTAAACCTATTTCTGTGTTTCTTTCAGGAAAGCCTATATTTTCTGTGGACATCCATCCAGAAGGAACCAAGTTTGCTACTGGCGGGCAGGGTAAGGGGCATTGCATGGGCACACGCAGAGTTCCTGTGTGCTTATTTCCTAGGATTAGAAACCTGAGCATCGTCAAAAAGATGCTGGAAAATAAATATGAAAACATTTTAGGTGGCCATCATTTTTGAAGAATGAGAAATACTCAGAAGTTTAAACTTTTAAATGGTTTGGATGGATGCATATATTCATACTGTGTTTGACAGGAGAGGATTCTGGAAAGGTGGTGATATGGAACATGTCCCCAGTCCTCCGGGAGGAGGATGAAAAAAATGAGAACATTCCCAAGATGCTTTGCCAGATGGACAATCACTTAGGTATGTCCTCTCTCGTTGCAGTGTATTTCTGTTCTTTTCGATCACAAATTTAGTGTGGTGCATGGTGTGTTCATAGAAAATGTGCAAAAAATCTGATTGATTGCGATGACTGTGTTTTCTGCAGCCTGTGTGAACTGTGTGCGCTGGTCCAACAATGGCGTGTATCTGGCCTCTGGAGGCGACGACAAGCTGGTGATGGTGTGGAAGAGGGCAGCGTACGTGACCTTACACCTCCTCCTCTCTGCGCAGGCTCTTCATTTTTAAACAGACTGAACTTTATTCAGAGTTGCATAATTTGATCTTTGTATTGGATGTTATATTTATCCAACGTACCCTTTAAATGGGCCATTCAGTTTGCAGCATAATATCTGAGCCTCTCAAAATGCCTATAAAAAGCTGCATCTGGAATATTCACCACCATATAATTATCAAATCAAATTTTTATCATTGATGTATTTTATTTTTGTAACATTTATGAGTGTAGCATTTTGACATGTATCTGTTGTGTTTTAAACTTCCACAGGTATATTGGACCCAGCACGGTGTTCGGGTCGAGCAGCAAACTGGCGAATGTGGAGCAGTGGCGGTGTGTGACTATCTTGAGGAACCATACAGGGGGTGAGCTTGTGACATCACAGGGAATGGGCTCCTTAATCTGTGTTAGCCCTGTTTCAGGGCTCTGCTCTCTGAACACACATGTGCTCCTAAGCTGAAAAACTGAGGAGCACACAAATGCATTCCAGTTAGTAGAAGTGCTCCTAAATTTCTTTTCCTCTTAGGACTAAGGGATGTGAACAACACACATTTCTGACTGTTGACTAGTTGCTGTCTGGCTGGGTTGTTCAGCGCAGTCTGGCTGGATTGTTCAGCACGGTCTGGCTGGGTTGTTCAGCGCAGTCTGGCTGGGTTGTTCAGCGCAGTCTGGCTGGGTTGTTCAGCGCAGTCTGGCTGGGTTGTTCAGCGCAGTCTGGCTGGGTTGTTCAGCACAGTCTGGCTGGGTTGTTCAAGCGCGGTCTGGCTGGATTGTTCAGCGCGGTCTGGCTGGGTTGTTCAGCGCGGTCTGGCTGGGTTGTTCAGCGCGGTCTGGCTGGGTTGTTCAGCGCGGTCTGGCTGGGTTGTTCAGCGCGGTCTGGCTGGGTTGTTCAGCGCAGTCTGGCTGGGTTGTTCAGTGCAGTCTGGCTGGGTTCATCAGCAAGGTCTTGCTGGGTTGTTCAGCGCAGTCTGGCTGGGTTGTTCAGCGAGGTCTTGCTGGGTTGTTCAGCGCAGTCTGGCTGGGTTGTTCAGCGCAGTCTGGCTGGGTTGTTCAGCGCAGTCTGGCGGGGTTGTTCAGCGAGGTCTGGCGGGGTTGTTCAGCGCAGTCAGGCTGGGTTGTTCAGCGAGGTCTTGCTGGGTTGTTCAGCACAGTCTGGCTGGCTCGTTTAGAACAGTGAGTGAGAATTAGTGAGCTGAGCTGCACAGCCTTATGAAACAGTAGCACCTCTCTGGGTGAAAACCCATGTAATGGTTATTGCTTAGGCACAGTGTTAGCGGTGTGTGTTTTCACATGTGATGCGTGTGTGTGTGTGTGTGTTTTCAGACGTGATGGACGTATGTGTGTGTTTTCAGATGTGATAGACGTGTGTGTGTGTGTGTTTTCAGATGTGATGGATGTGTTTGTGTGTGTGTGTGTGTTTTCAGACGTAATGGACGTGTGTGTTTTCAGACGTAGTGGACGTGTGTGTGTGTGTGTTTGTGTGTGTGTGTGTGTGTGTGTGTGTGTTTTCTGACGTAATGGACGTGTGTGTGTGTGTGTTTTCAGATGTGATGGACGTGGCGTGTGTGTGTGTGTTTTCAGACATAATGGACGTGTGTGTGTTTTCAGATGTGATGGACGTGGCGTGGTCCCCTCATGATGTGTGGCTGGCGTCCTGCAGCGTGGACAACACCATCGTCATCTGGAACGCCCGCAAGTTCCCCGGTGAGTAGCCCGTCCTGCTCTGTGCGATCGGAGGCCGGCGCTGGCCCAGGTAACCATGGCGTTCTAATTAGAGAAAGTGCAGCGTCAGCATGTCCGCGCCGATCTGCTGTAAATAAGGATGCGTGCTGCAGGCAGTCTGCACCGCTCTGAGGCTGCAGTGGAACAGGCTCTGAGGCTGCAGTGGAACAGGCTCTGAGGCTGTAGTGGAACAGGCTCTGAGGCTGCAGTGGAACAGGCTCTGAGGCTGCAGTGGAACAGGCTCTGAGGCTACAGTGGAACAGGCTCTGAGGCTGCAGTGGAACAGGCTCTGAGGCTGCAGTGGAGCAGGTTTCTCTGCAGAATCTTGGCTTATTAACCGGAAAGGAAGCTGCTTTTCCCTCCCACCCCAGAGATGGTGACCGCGCTGAAGGGCCACACCGGCCTGGTGAAGGGGCTCACCTGGGACCCCGTGGGCAAGTACATCGCCTCCCAGGCTGACGACCACAGCCTGAAGGTGTGGAGGACCATGGACTGGCAGCTGGAAACCAACATCACCAAGCCTTTCAATGAGGTGAGGCTGGGCGTGGCACGAGCATGCTATAGCCTGCGTGCTGGTATAGTGCTATAGCCTGTGTGCTGGTACAGCCTGCGTGCTGGTACAGTGTGCTATACCCTGCGTGCTGGTACAGTGCTATAGCCTGCGTGCTGGTACAGTGCTATAGCCTGTGTGCTGGTACAGCCTGCGTGCTGGTACAGTGCTGTAGCCTGCGTGCTGGTACAGTGCTATAGCCTGCATGCTGGTACAGTGTGCTATAGCCTGCATGCTGGTACAGTGCTATAGCCTGCGTGCTGGTACAGTGCTATAGCCTGCGTGCTGGTACAGTGTGCTATAGCCTGCGTGCTGGTACAGTGTGCTATAGCCTGCGTGCTGGTACAGCATGCTATAGCCTGCGTGCTGGTACAGCATGCTATAGCCTGCGTGCTGGTACAGTGTTATAGCCTGCGTGCTGGTACAGCCTGCGTGCTGGTACAGCGTGCTATAGCCTGCGTGCTTGTACAGTGCTATAGCCTGCGTGCTGGTACAGTGCTATAGCCTGCGTGCTGCTACAGCCTGCGTGCTGGTACAGTGTTATAGCCTGCGTGCTGGTACAGTGTGCTATAGCCTGCATGCTGGTACAGTGTTATAGCCTGCGTGCTGGTACAGTGCTATAGCCTGCGAGCAAACGATTGTTGCAACTGCTAGCCCCAATAAGCGCCCATAAGTCACATGACTGGATGCTTATCCTTCATAGATGGCTGCCCATCTATGCAGGCATGTATAATCTATCACATGTATGTTTGACATCTGAGTACTGCGTGTGTGTCTGTGTGTGTCTATGTTTGTGTGTGTGTGTGTGTGTGTGTGCGCGTGCGTGTGTGTGTGTCAGTGCGGAGGGACCACTCATGTCCTGAGGCTCAGCTGGTCTCCAGACGGTCAGTATCTAGTCTCCGCCCACGCCATGAACAACTCGGGCCCCACGGCGCAGATCATCGAGCGGGATGGCTGGAAGACCAACATGGACTTTGTGGGCCACCGCAAGGCTGTGACTGTGGTGGTGAGTGATCAGCCAATCAGAGGCCAAGGCTCTGCTCAGCTGCTATTTTCCTCTTTTTTGTGGAGAAGTCTTTAGCCTTTCTAAACGCTAACGCCCTTTCTGTGCAGAAATTCAACCCCAAAATCTTTAAAAAGAAGCAGAAGAACGGGAGCTCTCCCAAACCCAGCTGCCCGTACTGCTGCTGTGCTGTGGGCAGCAAAGACCGCTCCGTCTCCGTCTGGGTAAGAGGAATACCGCCAGGAACGCTGCCAGTCCCCACAGGGAATCCTAGAGCAGGATGTACCAGCACAGAGAATCCTAGAGCAGGATGTACCAGCACAGAGAATCCTAGAGTAGGATGTACCAGCTCAGAGAATCCTAGAGCAGGATGTACCAGCACAGAGAATCCTAGAGTAGGATGTACCAGCTCAGAGAATCCTAGAGCAGGATGTACCAGCACAGAGAATCCTGGAGCAGGATGTACCAGCTCAGAGAATCCTAGAGCAGGATGTACCAGCTCAGAGAATCCTAGAGCAGGAGAGTAGCAGCAGAGTATATTGGGTATTATCGAGTCAGTTAAGTATTTATGTTATAAAAAAAGATGTGGCACCATGTAAAGCTTTTCCTTGTTTGAGACCACGTGGGTTTGCTCTGGTCTCCAGCAGCCATGAGCCTCTGGCATGTCAGTCAGAATGAATAATGAATGACTGCTAATTCTACTCCTGGTTTTATTTATTTCAGCTCACATCCCTGAAGCGCCCCTTAGTGGTGATCCATGACCTGTTTGATAAGTCTATCATGGATATCACATGGTAAGCCTCTCATTCTCAGCCTGCTGCTGTTTGTGTGCTGGTGCCAGGCTTACTCCCTGTGTGTCAGTGCACTGTTGTGTGTGTGCCTGTGCACAGGATCGGATACTCATGTACAGGTGTGCTTGCTTGGGTGCGTGCGTGCGTGCGTGCGTGCGTGCGTGCGTGCGCGCGTGTGTGTGCATGTGTGTGCACAGGATCGGATACTAGTGTACAGGTGTGTGTTTCCCCTCCCTCCAGGACTCTGAATGGCCTGGGCATCCTGGTGTGCTCCATGGATGGCACAGTGGCGTTCCTCGATTTCTCTCAGGACGAGCTGGGGGACCCCCTAAATGAAGACGAGAAGGTACCGGAGTGTAGCGCTGCTGTCGTGTGGGAAAGATGTTCCCCAGGTTGTATAAAGCAGCATCCCTGCTCAGGTGGGATTCTGAGGGGCTGTCTTAAGGTGCAGACCCCTTGAAGAATGTTTTGTCTTCATGTTGTTTGTCCGCCGTGTGTACAGGCTTTCATTTGATGTGAGATGTGAGGTCATGTCAACTTGACAACTGTTACCAAGGTGTGCATCCTGAGATGCAGTCCTCTGTGCCAAGTGTTTACAGTTTACCAGCATGTAATTACACAGAAAACCTGAGAACTGCTTGATGTGTGTCTTCCGCATGATGTTCACTCATTTGAGTCTTCAGGGATTTATTGGGTCCTTACAGGGTCTCACTGAGGACCTGAACCTTGAACATTGTGTTTCCAGAATCTTCTCCTCTCTCCTTCTCCAGTGTAAGGAAGTTCTTTGTTTTCCTGTCAGAACTCCATTCACCAGAACATCTATGGGAAGAGCCTGGCCATCACCACCGAACCCCAGCTGTCCACCACCATCATCGAGAACCCCGAGATGCTGAAGTACCAGCAGGACAAGGAGCCGGCCGCCCGGCGCAGTGCCCCCGGCCTGGAGGCGCAAGCAACCAAGCTCACCAGCGTGGTCAACGGGGAGTCCCTGGAGGACATCCGTAAGGTAGGGCTGTGCCACCCCTAACCCCTAAATTCTAAGCCCTAAACCCCTAAAACCTATCCCCTAACCTCTATACCCTTTAATCCCAACCTCTAAATCCCCAATTTGTTGTATTTGTACATTTTGGGGGCTTGTTAGCTGGATTTTAAGTTGACTGTTTAAATTTGCTGGATTGTTGTAGAACCTGCTGAAGAAACAGGTTGAGACGAGGACGGCGGACGGGAGGAGACGGATCACCCCGCTTTGCATTGCTCAGCTGGATACCGGGTAAACACCCCAACTCTCTGCACCCCATCTCTCTGCACCCTGATGCACCTCTACACCCCATCTCTCTGCACTCCAACTCTCTGCACCCTCTCTCTCTGCACCCCATCTCTCTGCACCCCAACTCTCTGCACCCTGATGCACCTCTGCATCCCATCTCTCTGCACTCCAACTCTCTGCACCCTCTCTCTCTGCACCCCAACTCTCTGCACCCCATCTCTCTGCACCCTGATGCACCTCTGCACCCCAACTCCTCACCCTGATGCACCTCTGCACCCCAACTCTCTGCACCCCATCTCTCTGCACCCTGATGCACCTCTGCACCCCATCTCTCTGCACCCCAACTCTCTGCACCCTGATGCACCTCTACACCCCATCTCTCTGCACCCTGATGCACCTCTGCACCCCATCTCTCTGCACTCCAACTCTCTGCACCCTCTCTCTCTGCACCCTCTCTCTCTGCACCCCATCTCTCTGCACCCTGATACACCTCTGCACCCCAACTCTTCACCCTGATGCACCTCTGCACCCCAACTCTCTGCACCCTGATGCACCTCTGCACCCCATTTCTCTGCACCCCAACTCTCTGCACCCTCTCTCTCTGCACCCTGATGCACCAATGTTTTCTCTCTCTGTAGTGTAGTTTGTAACTATTATTAGCATTGTTTTGTAATTGCTTCACTGTATTTCATGACTGTTATTAGTGTGTGCCGTGTGTAGCTTCAGTTTAGTTACTGATGCAGTTGTGTGTTGTCTGTTTTTTCCTGCAGGGATTTTTCGCCTGCCCTGTTCAACAGCGTTCCCATCCTTCCCGGCTCCTCCATGTCGTCCCAGCTGACCCCCCAGCTCTCCTCTGACTCCAGCACGGCCAACTCGCTGGGCCTGCGCCCCGCCCAGGACCCCCCCTCTGCCCCCCCTGGAAAGCCCCCAGAGGAGCCCAAAGATGGGTCAGTAACTCAGGGCCATTGAGCAGAATGCTGGGGGGGGGTGGGGGGCACTGAACTACAACAGTTTAGGAAATTTAAATGTACTGTGCACTAGCATTCATTAGCGCTAGCACTCATTAGCATTACCGCTCATTAACATTAACGCACATTAGCGTTAGCGCTCATTAACATTAACGCACATTAGCGTTAGCGCTCATTAGCGTTAGCGCTCATTAACATTAACGCACATTAGCGTTAGCGCTCATTAACATTAACGCACATTAGCGTTAGCGCTCATTAACATTAACGCACATTAGCATTATCATTTCCTTTGGCTGCATCCTCCCTGTCATCCAGCTTGGAAAGGCTGCTCTTTGGGAGCTAAATGGGAGCCAGGTAGCATGAGCAGTTCGGGGGTAAATCAGGAGAACCCTGTGTGTGTGTGTGTGTGGGGTGGGGGGGCGGGGGGGCGGTTAAATTGGGTGGGGGAATTCTGAAACGGTCTCTCTCTCCAGCAGTGTTAGTGCCTCTGCTCCAGCAGTGAACTCCACCGCCATGAAGACTAGCCTTCTGCTAACCTCTGCAGCCAAGATGGAGCCGATGAAAGCGCTGGATTCCCGATTTACTGAGAGGTCAAAGGCCACACCGGGGGTGACAATCTCCTCTGCCGTTAGTGTAGGCTCGCTGGACAGGTAAGGGGGCAGGACTCGTATCCTAACCAACATCTATAAATGTGCTATTAATGTAAGGAAACCCTGTTTATTCCTTTTTTGATTATTACATTTGCACAGAGTATTACATTTGAGGTATTATTTAGCAGAGTGAAAGACGTCAGCACTTTAAAGGATTCCAAATCCAAGGACGACACCAGCAGCGACAGCGAGGACAAAATTGCTGCCGTCAAATCACTGAGCTTCAACAAGCGAAAGGCGGAGCTGGACAGCCCAGAGGTGGTGGAGAAGAAGAAGAAGGGCCGGCCCAGGAAAGACTCTAAAATGGGCGTACCGGTGACCCAGCAGGCCCTGCTGCAGGTGAGCTGAGTGCCGCTCCCTGCCCGACTGCCGGTGCTGAGCACTTAAACTCAATCTGAGCATTTAAACTCAATCTCTGTTGGGACTGAGTGACTGTTGGGACTGAGTAGTGGATTCTGGGTAATTGAGGCTGCTGATGTATCCCCAGGCCCCCCCGTCCACAGAGAAGGAGTCTGTGCGTGTGGCGCCCCCTGTGGCCCTCTTTAAGCTGCCCACCCCTACGCCACAGAAGGCCTTCTCCCTGCAGGTGAGCCTGAGCCAGCCCGCTAGCCTGCTGCTCTGCGTCTGTCTGTCTGTCTGCCTGTCTGCTCTGCGTCTGTCTGTCTGTCTGCCTGCCTGCCTGCCTGCCTGCCTGCCTGCCTGCCCTGCATCTGCTCTGTCTGTCTGTCTGCTCTGCGTCTGTCTGTCTGTCTGTCTGTCTGTCTGTCTGTCTGCCTGCCTGTCTCTGTCTGCCTGTCTGCCTGCCTGCCTGTCTCTGTCTGTCTGTCTGTCTGTCTGTCTGCTCTGCTCTGCATCTGCTCTGTCTGTCTGTCTGTCTGTCTCCTGTGAGTTTGCTGTGTCTGGCTGTCTGTCTGTCTGCTCTCTCTGTCTGTCTACATATGACACAACCAGCTGTGCATGAAGCACATGCTCGGCTGTGCTGCCCTTATGAACGTGTGTCAGTTTGTTCATGTGCACACCTGCACACCCCTTAGCCAACAAGCCATGCCCATAAGGGAAGTCGTGACACATCCGTTTCAAATGATCCCACCGTTTCAGTTCCACAAATGATCACAAAACTAAACTGTTTGCCATCTTTGTCGAGCCACAGCTTCTCGTTCCTCTGTCTTACCTGTACGACAAATACTGCTAACAGCTTTGTAGAGATCACTCACCTGTGTGTGTGTGTGTGTGTGTGTGCGCGCAGATCAGCGTTGAGCCCTCGCTGTACATCGAGGTGGAGAACGAGGTGTCGACGGTGGGCGGGGTTCGGTTCAGCCGGCTGCGCTGCACGCGGGAGGGGCGGGACTGGGACACGCTGCTGGCCAGCCGCATCCTGACTGCAGCAGGGAGCAGGTGAGTACCGCCTGAGACTCCGCCCCGTGTGTGTGCGTGCGTGCGTGCGTATGTGCGTGCGTGCGTGCGTGCAGTGATGTCATGGCGGTGGCGTGTGTTCTGTGTGCAGTGATGTCATGGCGGTGGCGTGTGTTCTGTGTGCAGTGATGTCATCGCAGTGGCGTGTGTTCTGTGTGCAGTGATGTCATGGCGGTGGTGTGTGTTCTGTGTGCAGTGATGTCATTGCAGTGGCGTGTGTTCTGTGTGCAGTGATGTCATGGCGGTGGCGTGTGTTCTGTGTGCAGTGATGTCATGGCGGTGGCGTGTGTTCTGTGTGCAGTGATGTCATCGCAGTGGCTTGTGAGGACCGCATGCTGTCGGTGTTCTCTGCCTGTGGGCGGCGGCTCCTCCCAGCGATCCTGCTGCCGGCGCCCATGTCTGCGCTCCACTGCTCCGCCTCCTTCGTCATGGCGCTGACCGCCTGCGCCACGCTGTCCGTCTGGTAAGACCACACCCCCACCCTGACTCCTCCCCCTGCCTCCCCACTGACCGCAACCACAGACCTCCCAGCTACTCACTAACACTGCTCACACGAACACTACTCACGCTAACACTACTCACGCAACTGCTCACACTAACACTACTCGCACTAACACTACTCACACTAACTCTACTCATACATCTACTCACGCTAACACTGCTCACACTAACACTACTCATACATCTGCTTACACTAACACTACTCACACCAACACTTCTCACACTAACACTGCTCACACTAACACTTCTCACAGTAACACTACTCACACTAACACTACTCACAGTAACACTACTCATATATCTGTGGATACTTCCTGTGGATACTACATTTAACTTCATTCTCAGTCACATTTAGCTCAGCAATTTTTTCTGTTCAGTTGTCCGGTTCGAATATATGTTTGTTTATTTTCTTACAGGGACGTACAGAAGCAGAGTGTTCTTGTGAAAAATGAGTCCCTACAGACCATCCTATCAGGTTAGTAGATCTCTGGGGTCATGGGGTCATCGTGGGGTCACAGGGTCGTGGAGAGGCAGCTCATTGAACGGGCCGTATGATGTGTTTGTGCACAGGCACGGACAGCACAGTTTCCCAGTCCCTGCTCACCCCACAGGGCGTGCCTGTGATCAGCCTGTCTAACGGGAAGTCCTACTGCTTCAGCTCCTCCCTGGAGACCTGGTGAGCTCTGCCTCCTGTCCTTATGGCTACAGAGCCCAGCCCACACAGCAACAGCACCAATACCACCCTAATCCACCCACACATCACCCCCAGAAACGGCACCAATACCACCCTAATCCACCCACACATCACCCCCAGAAACAGCACCAATACCACCCTAATCCACCCACATATCACCCCCAGCAACAGCACCAATACCACCCTAATCCACCCACACATCACCCCCAGCAACAGCACCAATACCACCCTAATCCACCCACACATCACCCCCAGCAACAGCACCAATACCACCCTAATCCACCCACACATCACCCCCAGAAACAGCACCAATACCACCCTAATCCACCCACACATCACCCCCAGAAACAGCACCAATACCACCCTAATCCACCCACACATCACCCCCAGCAACAGCACCAATACCACCCTAATCCACCCACACATCACCCCTAGCAACAGCACCAATACCACCCTAATCCACCCACACATCACCCCCAGCAACAGCACCAATACCACCTTAATCCACCCACACATCACCCCCAGCAACAGCACCAATACCACCCTAATCCACCCACACATCACCCCCAGCAACAGCACCAATACCACCCTAATCCACCCACACATCACCCCCAGCAACAGCACCAATACCACCCTAATCCACCCACACATCACCCCCAGCAACAGCACCAATACCACCCTAATCCACCCACACATCACCCCTAGCAACAGCACCAATACCACCCTAATCCACCCACACATCACCCCAGAAACAGCACCAATACCACCCTAATCCACCCACACATCACCCCCAGAAACAGCACCAATACCACCCTAATCCACCCACATATCACCCCCAGCAACAGCACCAATACCACCCTAATCCACCCACACATCACCCCCAGAAACAGCACCAATACCACCTTAATCCACCCACACATCACCCCCAGCAACAGCACCAATACCACCCTAATCCACCCACACATCACCCCCAGCAACAGCACCAATACCACTAATCTACTCTCTGTGAAATCATCCTTAGCGAGCATCTTGGGTACTGGGCACAGGGGTCAGGGGTCAGATGAAGAGTGGGATGCTGTGAATGATTGGCGGGTTGTTGCTCCACCCCTCAGGGCCCTGATAGCAGATAAGCAGGACCTGCTGGTGCAGTGCGCGGACTACAGAACCTGCCTGCCCTCTCAGGACGCCATGGTTACCACCGGACCTCTCGCCCTCATGCAGGGCCGCACTCTGAAGTAAGAACACACACACACACACACACACACACACCCTTACTCTCACACACACACACGCACACACACACACCCCCTTACTCTCTCACACACACACACACCCTTACTCTCACACACACACACGCACACACACACACCCCCTTACTCTCACACACACACATGCACACACACACACCCCCTTACTCTCACACACACACACACACACACCCTTACTCACACACACACACACACACACACACACACCCTTAAGTAGGCAGTATACTTCGTACGAAGTACATTACATTACGGGCATTTGGCAGACGCTCTTATCCAGAGCGACGTACAACAAAGTGTATAACCATAACCAGGAACAAGTATGTCGAAAACCCTAGAGAGAAGTACCGGTCCAAGTGCAGGGAACAACCGCATAGTTCAACTTGGACCCTGAAGGATAAACTGATTAACACTAACACAAACGAGAACAGCAACAACGCAGTCTATGCAAAAATACAAGCAGTAAAGACGAGTGCATTAACTAAGTCACCTACGAAACAGCTACCAAGTTACAACCCTAAGCTTACAGTCAATTTAGAGATTACAGGGAGGTAGGGAGGGATGGGGAGAGGTGCAGCCTGAAGAGGTGAACTTTAAAATGTACAAAATTTTCTTCCGGGGGAGCATGCCTCCGGACCCCCCTAGAGGGTCCGAGGTCCACCCACCATAGTCTCACAAAATCCTGTGGGAAACACTGATGTGTGTGCGTGTGTGTGTGCGTGTATGTGTGTGTGCGTGTATGTGTGCGCGCGCGTGTGCGTGTATGTGTGCGCGTGTGGGTGTGTGTGCATGTGCGCGTGTGGGTGCGTGTGCATGTGCGCGTGTGCGTGCGTGTGCGTGTGCGTGCGTGTGTGTCTCCAGTGCAGGCCGTCTTGCCTCCAGACTGAGCTCGGTGCCGCTCCACCTGCAGCAGGGCGTGACTCTGGCGTACCTGGAGAGCCAGCTGGCGTCTGCGCTCGCCCTGCGCTCCAGCGAGGAGTACCGCCATTGGCTGCTCATCTACGCCCGCTTCCTGGTCAACGAAGGTGAGCCCTGCTGCTGCCTCGCTGCTGCCCACCCCTGGCACTGCTGTGGGGGGCACTCAATCTCATTGGGGTACACCCAGGTTACTTCCATACATTTATAGACCTATGCTTATTTGGTCTTATAAGAAACCCCTCAAACCAAAAGCACACTTATCTCTGATCCTTTTTAAGAGAAAAAAAAAGTTTGAGAGCATGACTCAATGACATTGATTTACCGTGTCTACATCACTCCAGGTCATAGAGAAATGGTTGTAAAGTGTAATTTCGGTTCCAGGGTTTTCTCAAGACTGAATAAGCATGCCAAATGGTCCAAAAGTGTGTCCAGTTGACCTGGACCTACGCATGATTCTGTGTGAGCCCCACGCCACTGCTTGCTCCTGGTGGAACAGCTGTGTCGGGACCCTGTGTGACTGACAGCTGTGTGATTGACAGCTCTGTGTGATTGATGGCTCTGTGTGATTGACAGCTGTGTAATTGACGGCTGTGTGATTGAAGACTCGGTGATTGACGGCTGTGTGATTGACAGGTCTGTGTGACTGATGGCTCTGTGTGACTGACAGCTCTGTGTGATTGACGGCTCAGTGATTGATGGCTGTGTTTCAGGTCCTGAGCACAGGCTGAGGGAGCTGTGTAAGGACTTGCTGGGCCCGGTGCACAGGTCCACCAGCAGCGCATGGGACGCCTCTATTCTGGTGAGTCGGCTCCGTTTGACTGTTACCCAGCATGCAGCGGGCCCTGCCCCTCTGCACCGATCCAGGCCTATCCATTATCCTCTGGGCCTGCTGCAGTGAGCGTAATCTGATTGGCTGGTCGTCAGCCCTGCTAGGACATGGAGCACAGAGATGACGGTTCTGTCTGTGGTTTTGTACTTATTTACAAGATGCTTTATAAATTCATTATTTACTGTGTCTGTTTAATAAAGTGACTTGTGTACTTCCTGGCCTGTGCTGTGCAGGACTGTGCAGTCTGGCTCTAACTGTGTCTGCTCTGCGCAGACGCAGTCTGGCTCTAACTGTGTCTGCTCTGCGCAGGGCCTGCGGAAGAGGGAGCTGCTGCTGGAGGTGCTCCCGGTCATCGGGCAGAACCTGCGCTTCCAGAGGCTGTTCACGGAGTACCAGGACCAGCTGGAGCTTCTGCGCAATAAATAGCACTTCTGCACCCTGACTCCACCCACTAGCCCTGATACAGGCCCACTGAGGCTTTGCCCCCTGGACCAGGGGCATGTGCCCTGCCTCAGAAAATGGGCCCCCCCCAGCGGGGCCTTCTCTCCAAGGGTAGCACTGTACTGGGGCAGCATGGGGGGGGTCATAACGGTGATAACAGTGATAGTAGTTGAGATGATGATGCTAATAATGAAAATAAGAATTAATGATGATGATGAGGAAAGACAGGAGGGACAGCGCTATTGGCTGTGGACAGTGTCCGGGGCAGAAGGGGTGCCTGAGGAGCCACGCCCCCAGCAGGATCTCCCCCGGCAACACGCTGGCGGCCGATTGGCTCAAACACTAATGCAGCCCCGCCTCCGCTGGCCTCGCCCAGAAGGCGCTCCGCCTCAGGCCTGGTCAGAGTGCCTGAACTGTCCCGCGGTTCTCTCCCTCATCCGTTTGTACAGCCTCTTTCTGTTAGTCATTTTTAAATGTTTGTACAAGGCATTTTCTTTTCCATTTTCTATAAAAAAACAAAACCACAGCAAGCAAAAACTGAAATAAATGAACAAGCTTTGACATGCTTTGAAAAATGCTTTGAAACAAGCTTTCACATGATCTTGCCTGACTCCACACCACTGTGATGCACTGAACTCTGATGGTAAAACACAAACCTCCAGTTCTAACTATGAACTACAAGTTACATAGACATGTAGTTGTTCACAAAATACATCTGCTGGGTATATTTTTTATATCCTAGTATAAATGTTTATTAAATTTCCATGTTTACAATTTTTTTTTGTTCTACCCTTGACCAAGGTACTTGGTTCTTGGTCAAGCCTGAATTGCTTCAGTTAAATAACCGGCCATTTACAGTTTTGTCACTTTGAATCCGTTTTTAGCCAATGCGATTTACAGAAGTGCATTTTACAGAAGCGAACGCCACTCGAGCTGGAGAACATCTCACTTTCTGGGCCCGACTCCAGACCTGTGAGATGAAAAGACAGGTTCTTTTTTATTTATTTTTTAAATGGATGCGTGGTGTAGTGGGAAAAGGTGAGCGTTTAGACGTCAGTGAAGACAGCCAGTGAATGTGCCCTCCAGACTGATTGGGGAAGGTCCTCCATCAGGGGACGAATGTAGAGGAGAGCAAGTGCTGGGGGACGGTCAGTAGGTGAGGGGGGGCTGGGTGGAGGGCCAGCAGGCAAGGGGTGGCTCGGTGGGGCGCCGGCAGGCGAGGGCAGGCTGGGTGGGGGGCCCTTCATTACATTACATTACATTATAGGCATTTAGCAGACGCTCTTATCCAGAGCGACGTACAACAAGTGCATAGGTTCATGATGTAGAGGTGCAAAAGAAACACTAGAGTGAAGTAAGGATCGTAGTGCCAGAAGTGACCACAGCGATCAGGACTCCAACCCTGTAGAGTAAGCTTGTTCAGCAAGCAAGAATCCTACCAAGTACAAACTAGCACTGGAATCACATCTAATCACACCTAATCAGACAAAAACAATCCTGCCAGATACACTAACATAATCATATTATCCTAACTAGGTATAGTGAGCTGAACTATAGGCTAGGGAGGGGTGGGGAGGGGTGCAGGATCCTGTAGGGTGGGGGTGAGGTGGCTGATCCTCCAGAGTGGGGTGATTTGGCTGATCCTGCAGGGCGGGGGTGAGGTGGCTGATCCTGCAGGGCGGGGGTGAGGTGGCTGATCCTGCAGGGTGGGGGTGAGGTGGCTGATCCTGCAGGGTGGGGTGATTTGGCTGATCCTGCAGGGTGGGGGTGAGGCGGCTGATCCTGCAGGGTGGGGTGATTTGGCTGATCCTGCAGGGTGGGGGTGAGGCGGCTGATCCTGCAGGGTGGGGTGATTCAGCTGGTCCTGCTGTCCTAAGAAACTCTGCTGGTGTCCGGGGGCACTCCTGGATTCTTTTCTATTAATGGAAGGTACGTAAAACTGAAATCCGTGTTCCCATCTGGATGAAAGTCTGCTCTGCTGAAATGAATCCTTTCAAGTTCTGCACATCAAATCTGTTTTATCACCAGCCATGCACCCCGGTAAAATCAGGCTTCAGATTTTTCCTTTTGAAGGTAGGAAGTGTCTGCTCCAGTAACCCTTTTTAAACAGGAGGTGCTTGCAGGAGACAGGAAGTGGAATGTAATGCTGGCTGCTTATTTTCTTGTTTTCCTGCGGGGCATTTTTTTCTTTGCTGCATTTGATGCGTTTGGTCTGCGTTCTCCACATTTCACTGTCAGGTCTCATTAAGCATTCTTGTCATCGTTTTTATTGGTGGGGAAATTTATGCAGGCAACTGAGCCAAGGTGCTACCTTAAAGGCCTATGCAGGATTCTTTAGCCTTTCTGCCTGTGTTTACAGTCAAAGAAGCCTCCTCCCCTAACCCTAACCCTCCTCAGCCCCGCCCACTCACCCTTGAGTTCCCCAGTCACAGACATGCAAATTCACTGGGCGCTACTGGTAAATTTCTCCAATTAATTGCTCCAGCCCAACATTACGTTGCCCCGACGAGACCTCAAACCGAGTCTAACAGAAAACAAGCCAACTCCGTGTCACTTTTCATCCCCTTGGCAAACTTCAGCTGATTCATCCTTTGGCGAAATTCTGCTGGCTAAGATATGATGTATTTTATCGAACCGGTATGGTAATTTGTCCTTTGCATTTAACCCATCCTTGATCCTTAGGAGCAGTGGGCAGCCACAGTGTATTGCCTGGGGACCAACTCCAGTTCTTTGGCTAGTGCCTTGGTCAAGGGCAATGGCTGGAGTGTACCTTACCTGACATGCATGTCTTTCGATGTGGGAGGAAACTGGAGTAACCCCACACAGGGGGAACAAGCAAACACCGTACTGAAAGGATCTCGGACTCAAACCCGGAACCTCCTTGTGAGGCAATAGTGCTAACCACTGTGCCAATGAGCAAGTAAATTTCACTGACAGGTGCAGGAAGAGTAAATTTCTCACACAGGTGCTGAGAGTGAGTAAATCTCACACACATACGTAAACCACTCTCAATATGAGTTCAGTCATACGTAAACCACTCTCAGTATGAGTTCTATCGTACGTAAACCACTCTCAGTATGAGTTCTATCGTACGTAAACCACTCTCAGTATGAGTTCTATCGTACGTAAACCACTCTCAGTATGAGTTCTATCGTACGTAAACCACTCTCAGTATGAGTTCTATCATACGTAAACCACTCTCAGTATGAGTTCTATCGTACGTAAACCACTCTCAGTATGAGTTCTATCGTACGTAAACCACTCTCAGTATGAGCTAAATGATACATAAACTACACTATTAACAGCAGAGAAGAAATTGCCAAATAACCTGCAGGATTTAGTGAGTTGTAGGACATTATAGGAAGTGAGTACTGGAAGAACTGAGCTATGTATGAATAATGTGCAGTAGGCAGTTTAAGATCCTGATTGTGAAATCTACTGTCCTGTTGAATGTGTGTCAGGTACTGTCTTTGTATGGCCACAGGGGGGCAGGAGAGTTCTTCAGTACTCAGCATTGCCTGTTTCCACACAGAAAAGGCCTCTGAGATGAGACTGGACAGCTCAGGCGTACCTGTCAATCAGTTCAGCGTGTGGATAGCATGTTAAGTTCAGTGTGTGGACAGCGTGTTAAGTTCAGCGTGTGGACAGCATGTTAAGTTCAGCGTGTGGACAGCATGGCCTGCTGGGGAGAGAGGAGGTGCAGTGCCTGCTGGGGGGGGGGTGGGCAGGAGCTGCAGTGCCTGCTGGGGGGGCAGGAGGTGCATGGCCTGCTGGGGAGAGAGGAGGTGCAGTGCCTGCTGGGGGGGGGGGCAGGAGGTGCAGTGCCTATTGGGGGGGGGGGGTGGGCAGGAGGTGCATGGCCTGCTGGGGAGAGAGGAGGTGCAGTGCCTGCTGGGGGGGGGCAGGAGGTGCAGTGCCTGCTGGGGGGGCAGGAGGTGCATGGCCTGCTGGGGAGAGAGGAGGTGCAGTGCCTGCTGGGGGGGCAGGAGGTGCATGGCCTGCTGGGGAGAGAGGAGGTGCAGTGCCTGCTGGGGGGGGGGGCAGGAGGTGCAGTGCCTGCTGGGGGGGGCAGGAGGTGCATGGCCTGCTGGGGAGAGAGGAGGTGCAGTGCCTGCTGGGGAGACCAGGCCTGCCGCAGTCAGATGAGTGTAGCAGGGATCTACAGAATTCCCAGCATGCACTGCATCAGCGCAGGTGACTCAAATGCAACCGATAAAAAAGTTAGCAGAGCCACAGAGAGGTCTAATGGTTCATCTCCATCTTTATATTCTGTTCAGGCTTCATTTCAGCTGCTGCGTATCCTGGGCTCTTATCTCTTCTGCGTGATTATTACCTGCTGAAATGCCTTCGCTATCAATTTGCTTTTGCTTGTTTTCAGATGTATGCCTATTTTCAGTGACTGCCATTTTAAGATTCAATTTTGATTCCCTTCTGAATGTGTCTCTCCTTGGACTCCCCACTAACGCCAACATTTCAATTTTCTCTGCAGGTGTAAATTTTTCTCTTGGGGAAATTGGGTCCTTTAGGATGCAGACAGGAATACACAAGCTGCTGACCCCAAGACAAACCCCTGAGGTCAGAACAGGAAGCGCATCACAAGACAAACCCCTGAGGTCAGAACAGGAAGCACATCACAAGACAAACCCCTGAGGTCAGAACAGGAAGCGCATCACAAGACTAACCCCTGAGGTCAGAACAGGAAGTGCATCACAAGACAGACCCCTGAAGTCAGAACAGGAAGCGCATCACAAGACAAACCCCTGAGGTCAGAACAGGAAGCACATCACAAGACTAACCCCTGAGGTCAGAACAGGAAGTGCATCACAAGACAGACCCCTGAAGTCAGAAGAGGAAGCGCATCACAAGACAAACCCCTGAGGTCAGAACAGGAAGCGCATCACAAGACAAACCCCTGAGGTCAGAACAGGAAGCGCATCACAAGACTAACCCCTGAGGTCAGAACAGGAAGTGCATCACAAGACAGACCCCTGAAGTCAGAAGAGGAAGCGCATCACAAGACTAACCCCTGAAGTCAGAACAGGAAGCGCATCACAAGACTAACCCCTGAGGTCAGAACAGGAAGAGCATCACAAGTAATATATAACAAACAAAGAATATTTAAATCTTTAAATTAATAAATACTAAAATAAGTCTGGTACATTAATTCTTCCCTAGATAATGTACTTGTAAATGTTCATAATGGCTCGTCATAAAGCTAGTTTCTGAACCACTTTCCATGCAAAGTGAATAACTACAGACAAAAGTGAATAAAAAAGTTAAAGGTTAAATATATAAGTTTAAAGTTTACATATAACCAAGACAAAATATATAAACACAAATTCATTTAAGGTAGATGTAAACATTCTGGCGACAGGGGAGAACAGGAGGGTGGAAACCACTGGCCTGCTGGCTCCACCTCCTGCACCTCCTGAATTGCAGTTATATCTCCACACTAAGTAAATGTGCTGCTCATACATTAAATTAAATGCAAAAAAGATGCTGCCACCCCCCACCCCCCCCCAAATATGTAGGGGGTGCCAGGTCTAAAATGTCAAGACTGTGGCACCAACCTGCCATAAGTTTCCAGTATCATATCGCCAAACAAGCATAAGATTTTTGTTCCATATTTGAGGCAAACATCACCATCAGGTATTATGGACAAATCCTGATCTTCAAGAATCAATTGAGATATTTTAGTTTCTATGGATGGTGAATTTTTGCCAGAATTTTAAAGTAGCATATATCATGCATTTCAGTACAGTTTTTTGGACATCTAGTTTCACATAATTCATGGTCTTGATATTTCTAAATGCCTTTAATGAGCAGACATAAGCCTGCTTAATTGCTATGACCTTACTGATATTTCTCAGCATTAAAATGTGGACGTGTAGAAACTTCTCAATGCTCCTCACTGCACTTTTTTTTTTTCTTTTTCTATCCTTATTTTCCAGGCGGTGCAGTTTAAATGCTGAGAGTCGCCCTCGGGGAGGTGTCCACTGACTGCTAATCAGGGGCTCAGTTACTTTCTGTATGATTCTTTCAATCTGTAACATTTCTCATTATTTACGCAATTTCCTTCAAAAAGTGACCCCTCTTTGTTCTGATATTCCTCCTTCGCACAGGTTTCTCTCTCAGAGCCTCTGCACCTGAAGCATTTGAACCTGACGGACAGACGTAGTCGGGTGTGGCAATGATCTCCAGACTTTGTTGTGTTTATGAATTACTAGTTACCTTACCTAGCAACAATTACAAATCTGTAGCATTTTGTGATTGCATTATCATTATCATTGTCAGTTTGTTTTTTTAAAGGTAGGTCAACATCATGTGAAACAAATGTTGACCTAACTTCTCCAGTATTATAAATGGAAAAATATGAACGTATAATATTTCTGAACAGGTGAACTTGAGGCCTGAGGGGGTGTGGCCTTTTGTATTGATCACAGATTTACTTCTGATTGACAACCACTAAACAGTCTCACATTATTGTTTAATTGGCTAGCTGGCAGAACCTGGAGAATTGTGTGGGAAAACACACTGATTCTGACATCTACAGGAAAACGACTGGAGCGATTCAGCTGGGCATGTAGTTACTTCCAGGAACTGAGGGAGACGTTGCGACTGCATGCTCTAAGTTCACCTTCCAGGTGGCGACAACGGCCAAAGCTGAACGGCATTAAATGTAGAAACGGGAGAGAATTTCATTTACGTCACAGTAAATTACACTGGGGTAAATGACCAAATGTAAACAAACCAAACCTGGCTGTATTTGTGCAGCTGTTTTCTGTTGTCATGGTGCAGGCTTGCAAGCTCCCGTCAGTATGAAGGGTGGTGCTTTATTGACAATGTAATATCGGTCACTTATTCCCCAGTTTTACTTTAAATCATCACTAAGAGCAAATATACACTTGCCATTGGCCAGCAAAGCATTTCATTTCTAATTTCTTTCCTGTTTCAAAATGCTTGGCGACAGCCGCTAAGAAGCTCCCGTAGAGCACGTGCGCTGGGTCCAGCTCTGCCCAGAATTCTGGGATTGATGGACACTTTGCTGAAGGCACAGATGGAACAGGAATGCAGTCTTACTAGACTCCCTGTTCACTTCCAATGCACACTCGTCCCACAGCCAAAATAAGGTGAAGTCTCAATCAATCCTTATATTCGGTTTATATACTTCGGGTATAAACACAATTTCAGAGCAAAATACTGAATGTCTTCATTTACCCTCAAGGGTGAGAGTGACAGGACTCTTTATATTCTGCATGTGTCTTTGTATACGCTCTATTTATTCCTCCACAAATACAAATACGTCCGAGAACAGATCGAAGAAGAATGGCATCGCACGATTCATTTGAAGATGGAAAAATGAGAGTGAGGTGTTCTCTGCTCTCCACCCCTTACACAGGGAACTGCCCCCTCTCTCCACCCCTTACACAGGGAACTGCCCCCTCTCTCCACCCCTTACAAAGGGAACTGCCCCCTCTCTCAACCCCTTACACAGGGAACTGCCCCCTCTCTCCACCCCTTACACAGGGAACTGCCCCCTCTCCCCACCCCTTACACAGGGAACTGCCCCCTCTCTCCACCCCTTACACAGGGAACTGCCCCCTCTCCCCACCCCTTACACAGGGAACTGCCCCCTCTCTCCACCCCTTACACAGGGAACTGCCCCCTCTCCCCACCCCTTACACAGGGAACTGCCCCCTCTCTCAACCCCTTACACAGGGAACTACCCCCTCTCTCAACCCCTTCTACAGGGAACTGCCCCCTCTCTCCACCCTTACACAGGGAACTGCCCCCTCTCCCCACCCCTTACACAGGGAACTGCCCCCTCTCTCAACCCCTTACACAGGGAACTGCCCCCTCTCTCCGCCCCTTACACAGGATACTGCCCCCTCTCCCCACCCCTTACACAGGGAACTGCCCCCTCTCTCAACCCCTTCTACAGGGAACTGCCCCCTCTCTCCACCCCTTACACAGGATACTGCCCCCTCTCTCCACCCCTTACACAGGGAACTGCCCCCTCTCTCAACCCCTTCTACAGGGAACTGCCCCCTCTCACCACCCTTACACGGTCCATTCTGAGTACTCATCCCATCCCCCCGGTCCTTTCTCTGCAGGATTTCATTATCAACACCTCTTTATGGCGCCTGTTGTCCTGGTTGTATACTTCATTTTACATTGTGAAAAATGGCACTGTACTAGTAAATGGTTTTTATTTGAAAATTAATGACATCAACCAGGGTTATAGGTTTATGGCCATATGATATATCATTTCATTTCCATGGCTTCTCAGTCTCTAACTTGATGATCTGACTCATCTGTAAACATTACCTCCAGTTCAGATGGATGACGAATGGCTCAGCTGTCTTGGCTTAATTATCGTTCGCCCTGCTGCCATGTAGCTGTCAAAGTGCAGGATAATAATATGACTAACTCTTATAAGAACATGATAAAATTAACCAACACTCCACCATGTGCCCCTTAATTAACAAGCGGTTAATAATGAGCATTGACTGCATTTATTCTGGTTATTGTTAATGACAGACATTCAGTCTAATAATGTTAATAAGTGCCAATAATATTTTATTAATGATTCACTAGAAGTCTGTGTAAAATGGTAGCCATAATCCCTTTTTTTTCTGATGCAATCAGAGAAAGGATCAATTGCTGTTCATTTATGTTATTTAGCTATTTAAATTCATTTATTTATATTTGAATTAATTGAAAATTGAAGGCATGCACTCCTCTGGTTTGTAATGGTGGATGTGGCCTGTGGTTGGAAAGGGTGTCTCAGGAAAACCGAAATCATAATTCATCTCCATCAGGCCATGAGGGATCATCTCTGCTCTCTCTGTAAAACTTGTGCTGCTAGATGCTCAGTGCTCTGTGTTGTGTGTTGTGTGTTGTGTGTTGTGTGCTCTGTGCTTTGTGCTCTGTGCCCTGTGCTGTGTGCTGTGTGCTGTGTGCCCTGTGCTCTGTGCCCTGTGTTGTGTGCCCTGTGGCCTGTGCTGTGTGCCCTGTGCTCTGTGCTGTGTGATCTGTGATCTGTGCCCTGTGCTGTGTGTCCTGTGATCTGTGCTGTGTGCTCTGTGCCCTGTGCTGTGTGCTCTGTGCCTTGTGCTGTGTGTCCTGTTCTGTGTGCTGTGTGCCCTGTGCAGTGTAATCTGTGCAGTGTGCCCTGTGCTGTGTGATCTGTGTTGTGTGCCCTGTGCTGTGTGCTGTGTGCCCTGTGCAGTGTGATCTGTGCAGTGTGCCCTGTGCTGTGTGATCTGTGTTGTGTGCCCTGTGCTCTGTGTTGTGTGCCCTGTGCTGTGTGCTCTGTGCCATGTGCCCTGCGCTGTGTGCTGTGTGAAATGAACAGCTTGCATCAGGTAGGCCGAGGCCTGCTGACATTAGGATTTGAGGCCTGCATTTTTTGATACCATCTCGGGAGGATGTGCGGTCAGAACCGTGGAGAGATCGGTGAGGTAAGACTCCTGATCCTGACGCATATTCTGGTCAAAACCCTGCTGCTCTACCTTTCAGCCACGTCACCTGTATTTATGCCCCCAAAAATACACCTGTATCCGGTGTGAGGGTGTGGCCTTTAACATGGCATCAGAGAGCAATGACTTGGGCCACCAGTTTGTCTCCACCGTGTGACCTGCAGTGATTTAAACTGGCAGCCCTGGTTATGATTTATTACCACTTTGGAATGAATCAAACAGCAGCTTGTGGAAACAACCAGACGCTTCAGGGGCCAGTAGATTTAATCTTCCTGTATGCAAAACACAGTGGCATCTGATTATCCCAGACGATGCACGGAAAAGGTTTCTGGTAGCAGTTTACAGGTTTGCCAATTATTTAAATATGTGTTGTGTTTATTCTGCATGAACAGGAGTATTCTGCGGGTTTAGCGTTAGCTTTCTCGGCTAATGGTGCCGAGAGATGGACAGTAATGTGGGTCCAGGGCTTGTGCTTTACGGTTTCTCGTTGGCAGGGCGTGGAGCTTCAGGTGAAGTCTGTGGTGACCTCTCATGCTTTATGCACAGAAAGACTGGCAGTGGAGGTGCTATGATCAGACACGCTGCTGGCAGCTGCTTCTGGCCTGGGCCCAATACCGCCTGAGATGTGAGTCACTGAGAGTTAGCCTGGGTTAGAGAGCTGGGTTAGAGAGCTGGGTTAGAGATCCTGGGTTAGAGAGCTGGGTTAGAGATCCTGGGTTAGAGAGCTGGGTTAGAGAGCTGGGTTAGAGAGCCTGGGTTAGAGAGCCTGGGTTAGAGAGCTGGGTTAGAGAGCTGGGTTAGAGATCCTGGGTTAGAGAGCTGGGTTAGAGAGCTGGGTTAGAGAGTCTGGGTTAGAGAGCTGGGTTAGAGAGCCTGGGTTAGAGAGCTGGGTTAGAGAGCTGGGTTAGAGAGCCTGGGTTAGAGAGCTGGGTTAGAGAGTCTGGGATAGAGAGTCTGGGTTAGAGAGCTGGGTTAGAGAGCCTGGGTTAGAGAGCCTGGGTTAGAGAGTCTGGGTTAGAGAGCTGGGTTAGAGAGTCTGGGTTAGAGATCCTGGGTTAGAGAGCCTGAGTTAGAGAGCCTGGGTTAGAGAGCTGGGTTAGAGAGCTGGGTTAGAGAGCCTGGGTTAGAGAGTCTGGGTTAGAGAGCTGGGTTAGAGAGCTGGGTTAGAGAGTCTGGGTTAGAGAGCTGGGTTAGAGAGTCTGGGTTAGAGAGACACCTACCATCAGTCTGTGAGCCCAGTCCTCTGTCTCTCTCTCTGCCCCATCACCCCCTCCCACCCTCTCTCTCTCTCTGCCCTCTCCCCCCCCCCTCTGCCCCATCACCCCTCTTTCTCTGTGCCCTCCCCCCCTCTTTCTGCCTCATCCCCCCTTCTCTCTCTCTGCCCTCTCTCTCTCTGCCTTGTCCTCCCCCTCTCTCTCTCTCTGTCATCCCCCCTCCCTTTCTGTCCTCCCCCTCTCTCTCCCTCTCTCTCTCTGCCCCATCACCCCCCCCTGTCTCATCTCCCCTCTCACTCTCTCTTTATCTATTTTACTCTCCCTCTGCCCTATCCTCCCCCCAATTCTCTCTCCCTCTCTCTCTCTCTCTGCACTGCCCCCACCTCCTCTCTCTGAATAGCACTGTTAATGTTCTGAAATACAATAAAGTAACTGAGACAGAGCAGGGTTCAGTCTGTCATTGCACTTAAATGCAAGATGCTCTGTTTTCAATATTCAATATGAGAAGAATTTTGGGCGGCTTTGTTAAATTATTGGAGTGAAAATTGGTAAGAACAGCATTCATTTCCGTCCCTATTACCGCCTGAATCATTTGGGCTTGATGTAAGAGGTGGCACATCTGAAAGAGCGTAATATTCACACCCAAACATGCACCTGCAAACATGAAGGGCTCCGTGCAGTGTGATGAATCGATATTAAACGCCTAGCCACTAGATGTCAGTCAAGGCACAGGTATTAAATGGCTTTTATGCATGATCTGTTTCATCCTCCGCACCTGTCCCAGCGGCAGGCAATGACATTCTTTTCAAGGTTGATACCAGAGGAAGCCGGCATTGTGGAGCGCTGTTTTTACAGAGTGCGTAAATTCTCCTGGGCTGGGACTTAAGGTAAGACAGATTACACATCCCTGCTGTGGAGACAATGCCACTGCTCGCCAAGCGTGTCTTCTGTGATTGAACAACTTTACAAAGAGGTGGTGCAAAGGGGATTATCTTATTTCAACTTTTGTGTGTGTGTGTGTGGAATTTACCAAGATTCCACTGTATCAAGGAAAACAACATTTTTGTTATTTTTAATTCAGGTTTATATAATGTCACTCAACCATGGGTGTTGTAATGCTATTTGTGCACATTGCAATATAGTGGCCAGTGTATAAATACATATGGAAATAATAACAGACTGGCTGTAGGGCGGCAGCGTGTGAACGCTTAGTTATTTTACTAAGTTGACATTTGTATTTTTGTTTGAGTCAGTGGCAGCTCCTCTCTGTCCTGGGGGCCAGCTCTCAGTATCCATACAAGGTGACTCTGTGGCTTGACGAGCATGTTGGGTCAGGGTTGACATGTTGACAGCCACTGTGATTTGTGATTTGGGTCCGTTTGCGGAAGTAGGGGACGTGGCCTCTTGCCAGAAGTAGGGCATTAACGCTGGGTTACCCTGGGTGTAGAGCACTAACGCTGGGTTACCCTGGGAGTAGGGCACTAATGCTGGGTTACCCTGGGAGTAAGGCACTAATGCTGGGTTACCCTGGGAGTAAGGCACTAATGCTGGGTTACCCTGGAGTAGGGCACTAACGCTGGGTTACCCTGGGAGTAAGGCACTAATGCTGGGTTACCCTGGGAGTAGGGCACTAACGCTGGGTTACCCTGGGAGTAGGGCATTAATGCTGGGTTACCCTGGGAGTAGGGCACTAATGCTGGGTTACCCTATGAGTAGGGCACTAATGCTGAGTTATCCTGGGAGTAGGGCACTAATGCTGGGTTATCCTGGGAGTAGGGCACTAATGCTGTGTTATCCTGGGAGTAGGGCACTAATGCTGGGTTATCCTGGGAGTAGGGCACTAATGCTGGGTTACCCTGGGAGTAGGGCACTAATGCTGGGTTATCCTGGGAGTAGGGCACTAATGCTGTGTTATCCTGGGAGTAGGGCACTAATGCTGGGTTATCCTGGGAGTACGGCACTAATGCTGGGTTACCCTGGGAGTAGGGCACTAATGCTGGGTTACCCTGGGAGTAGGGCACTAATGCTGGGTTACCCTGGGAGTAGGGCACTAATGCTGGGTTACCCTGGGAGTAGGGCACTAATGCTGGGTTATCCTGGGAGTAGGGCACTAATGCTGGGTTACCCTGGGAGCAGGGCACTAATGCTGGCTTACTACTAGGAGAAGGGCATTAACGCTGGGTTACCCAACGCTGGGAGTCAGTCCTCATAGTGGACAGACTTTTCTGTTGACAGAATGTGTCGGGGAGGAGAGAAGCATACCGACGCTCTACCTGTCAGTAGCCCAGGGCATTATGGGAACCCGGAGATCCAATGGCTTGTTTCTCACACACTCTGGCTAATGCTGCTCATCCACATAAGATTTAGATTTTCTCTGTTCTCTGTAGGTTGTGCAAATTCACATTCATATTTGCTGCTTAGGTAATAAGATAACAGACATGTATGAAAATTCCATATATGTTGATGATGCATGTATTTATATAGGCCTGTATAGTTTGTATGCAGTGTCTATTAATTCTAGTTATAGTATCTTTTTTGTTGTCACTTTCCACTCCTACATAAGCTGGAACCTATTTAATTTCACTAACAGTTTAGAAATGAAACCCACACACTTACATGCTTTTTCACACATGCCCGTAGACACACAAACACACATGCAAACACACAAACACACTCAAATACACATGCACACACACACTCACACAAAGGTTGTCCAAACCCTATTGCTTTGCAAATCAGTGAATAAATAAATATGACATCCCTCCATTCACCTCTCTCTTTCCTCTCGCTCGCTCTCCTCTGTCACTCTCCTCTCTCTTGCTCTCCTGTCTCACTCTCGTTCTCTCTCTCTCAATCTCTTCTCTCTCTCTCCTCTCTCTCTCTCTCCTCTGTCTCACTCTCTCTCATTCTCCTCTGTCTCACTCTCTCTCACTCTCCTCTCTCTCTCGCCCTCCTCTCTCTCGTTCTCCTCTGTCTCACTCTCTCTCGCTCTCCTCTCTCTCGTTCTCTCTCGCTCTCCTCTGTCTCACTCTCTCTTTCCCAGAGTCTATGAAAGGACAATTCAGACCCACTCCCTGTTTCTCCTCTCTATCTGCAGGGTACAGGGGTTATATAAATGGCTTCTGGGGGCTCTAAGTTTGTATCTGAGTAGAATTATACAAGGCTGTGCTGAATATGAACATTAGGATTCTTACAATCTCTCCTGGATACCAGCCATTTCCTAGTTTCTCCCAAATGCCACATTCTTCTGCTGAATGTCCTCAGAAAGTAGTACATAGGGCAGCTAATTATAGGCTCATTTCACAGCTTACTGGCCACAATACACACTAATGAAATGTTGAATATGAGGTTTTGGGATAATTGACTTTAATAAGTACATTAGTCAGATTTAGATAAGCCAGTCCCTCTTCCACACCTCCACCTTTCCACACCCTCCCAATCAGGACAACCATCCTCCCCTGATCATTCAGTGAGCATGCATGGGCATGGCCCCACCCTCTTGCTACACATTTAAATTACTTCACATCAGTTATCTTCTGTTATGGTGGACAACAGGGGTTGACCTGCTGTGTGGATCTGGAGAATCTGAACCTTACATCTTGGTCTGGGGTTTCTAGGTGTTTGGTGTGCAGAGGTTTTTATCCCTGTGTTTTTTTTTGTTTGTTTTTGTTTGAATATTCAGCTGTCTTTTGGTTTTTGAAGTTATTAGCCTTGGTTTTCTTGGGGCTATATTTGGAGAAACAGGCTGTAGTTTGGTATGTTCTTTCAGTCATTTCTTTTGCGACTGTAACCTGTCCATGTCCTTCATCTTTATAAGAGACATTGAATATTCATTGTAACTTAATACATTTCTTAATTTTAATATGGTTGTGAGTTGTACATTTTGATAAAGGTTGATTCGGCCGGTTTAACTGATAATTGATATTGTTGCTAATAATAATAATAATAATTATTATTATTATTATAATATAAGTACCAAATTAAATTCAACATATTTACTCAATGCTCACTTCAATCTGAAAGAAACAAGTCAAAGATTTCACGCTATATAAGTAACACATTTATAAAAGATGAAAACTTTATTTTTTCTTTTAAAATATATTTTCAATGTAGCTGTATAACCAATTCAAAAGCAGCAATGTAGGGATAAAAAAAAAAGATTTACCACAGTTACAGAGCTATAAAAATAAATTGATTGATTGATTGATTGGAAGCAGTTGGGCTTAAACTGTAAAACACAAATGGGCTGGTGACTCAAACGGAGGCAGAGTTTCATCTCTGAAAGACAGCAGCTGTTGGGCCCTGGAGGAAGACCCTAGTGAGACTGCAGAAGTGCTCACAATGTGAAAATGAGAAAAGGCTCCCTGCTCATGGAGCACACCGCAGAGCAGGATGTGATCTCATCTCCTGAGACTCAGAAGCAAACAGCACACACCGCAGAGCAGGATGTGATCTCATCTCCTGAGACTCAGAAGCAAACAGCACGCACCGCAGAGCAGGATGTGATCTCATCTCCTGAGACTCAGAAGCAAACAGCACGCACCGCAGAGCAGGATGTGATCTCATCTCCTGAGACTCAGAAGCAAACAGGACACACCGCAGAGCAGGATGTGATCTCATCTCCTGAGACTCAGAAGCAAACAGCACACACCGCAGAGCAAGATTTGATGTCATCTCCTGAGACTCAGAAGCAAACAGCACGCACCGCAGAGCAGGATGTGATGTCATCGTCTGAGACTCAGAAGCAAACAGGACACACCGCAGAGCAGGATGTGATCTCATCTCCTGAGACTCAGAAGCAAACAGCACGCACCGCAGAGCAGGATGTGATCTCATCGTCTGAGACTCAGAAGCAAACAGCACGCACCGCAGAGCAGGATGTGATCTCATCTCCTGAGACTCAGAAGCAAACAGGACACTAATGAGTGGAAAGCTCTTCAGTGAAAGAGCAGTGCCTGCTACAGGAAAAGCACAAATGTGTTTCTGCTGACCTGCCGAACAGACTGTGCTCCTGCCGAGGTTGCTGCGAGGGCTCTGTGCTGTAAGGCTGTGCTGTGAGGGCTCTGTGCTGTTAGGGCCCTGTGCTGTGAGGTCTCTGTGCTGTTATGGCTCTGTGCTGTTAGGGCCCTGTGCTGTGAAGGCCCTGTGCTGTGAGGGCTCTGTGCTGTTAGGGCCCTGTGCTGTGAAGGCCCTGTGCTGTGAGGTCTCTGTTCTGTTAGGGCTCTGTGCTGTTAGGGCCCTGTGCTGTGAAGGCCCTGTGCTGTGAGGTCTCTGTGCTGTTAGGGCTCTGTGCTTTGAGGCCCCATCAGCACTCCATGTATCAACAAGCAACAAAGCCATGAAATCTCCTTTCTGTTCGCAGACATTTCACGCACTGAAATCAAGACTTGGGGGAAAATAATCAAATCGGAAAGAGAAAAATTAATTACAGACTTCTGGCAAATGGAGTTTTCTGAAATCTGGTCTGGAGTTAGCAGTGCATTCTGATGCCCCTGACTGAACGCTGATCACAATGAGGACACCAGGCTGGGATGGATGCTGGCACCATTTTGGATTGCTGGCCCAGGTGGGGCATGGGCCCAGGGGACAGGTTTGGGTGGGGGAGAGGTCTGGGTGAGGTTCAGGTTCGGGTGGGAGACAGGTCTGGGTGGGGGACAAGTCTGGGTGGGGAACATGCAGCATATCATGTGCTGCTCAAAGTTCCCCTGGAGCTGAAAGACTCTGGGAAATCATGACTCCAGAGGAAGAGGGAGAAAATGTGTGAATGAACGGGACTGTGGCTTTGCACTCTGCCAACACCGATCGAGAGGAAAGGGAGGAATTGACGAGGAGATAACAGCGCACAGCTAAGTGCTGAGCCCACCCACGGACACAGAAGAGATCATTATCTGCAGCCGGTGAGTGGGTGTGCCAGTATGAGAGAGATGCTGGTCTGTATCAGAGGCAGATGCAGGTCTGTATTAGAGGCAGGTCTGTGTAAATATAATGCTTTAAAAACATGCCTTTGTTGGCAATGAATTTGTGGGTGCAGTAATTTTTTGTCAGATTTTTGTACTTTGAAGGCCCCCATCTCATTTAAACAAAACCCATTGACTGCTGATGGTTCGGTACAAAGTGTCACAAGTATATTTTCTTGCTTCAGATACTCAAGAATTTCATTGAGACAATAAATATGATCCCAGCATAGTGAGGTTCTCCCAGTGTCCTATCAGAGGCCAGCATAGTGAGAATCTCTCAGTGTCCTATCAGAGGCCAGCATAGTGAGGATCTCCCAGTGTCCTATCAGAGGCCAGCATAGTGAGGATCTTTGGTGTCCTATCAGAGGCCAGCATATTGAGGATCTCTTGGTGTCCTATCAGAGGCCAGCATAGCGTGGATCTCCCAGTGTCCTATCAGAGGCCAGCATAGTGACGATGTAGGCCTGTGTGGTCTCCGGGTTGCTGACAGGTGAGGTTCTTGCCCTCCTGGCCATAGCCCTGCTGTAATGTACTGCACTAATCAATCCACAGATGTTGAGACTAATCTCTCCATTACTTTCCAAATCCACTGCATGGGACACCCCTCCCACCCCCTCTGTCCCAGTGGTGCTATATCTACCTCGTAGAGGAGTAATGGGTACATCCTGTCCTCGTTATTTTACTCTTCTGAATTTCACGCTGTAATGACTGGCGGCTGTGTGACGTGGCGTACGTGCAGTCCTGGTGGAGGTGTGCAGGTTAATGCAGGACTCGCGTGGTCTCTGATGAAATCTCTGTCCATTGTGGAATGTCCAAGTCATTCCATTTCTAATTGAAGTGGTCAATAGCAGGAACAGGCAGTACTGCTTACAAATGTATTATTTGCACTTTGGATGACTATCAGTGCTCATGTAATGAAGCATTTCTCATTGTCCTATTGAGTCATAAGCCTCAAATGAATCTTCAGGGAGTGGTTAAGTTCTGCCTGCTTCCTCATACGGGTACTTCAGTGCTGTAGCAGGAATGTTGTGACGCGCTGGATGGGTCTGAACAGCCACTAAGGACTTCCCCGTTTACAGTCCCCAGCCGTGAGGATCCACTCGTACTGCATGTCGTCGTGATGCCATGGCGTCTTTAAGTGTATCACATTACTGGGGGATGAAACGTTTCAGCCAGCTGGATTCTGTGGAAAGCAGGAGTGCCCTTTTCCCACGGCTGAGTCTGACGGAAAGTGGAACTCCGACCTTGTTTGTTGTTTAAGCCTTTGTAAAGTAAAAACACTTAAGGGATTTCTCTAGCCTTAGGAAAGCACATCAGATGTTTTATGCAACCTCCATCTACGAGTCCCCAGGGCAGAGGAAAATCCATTAAGGTGCCGGCTTCCACTGTAAGCAGCGCTGCTCTGTGCACACATTCTCCGCAAGGCCTCTTTACCATTATCGCTTAACATACATATTTAATTGGAGCTTGAAATTAATTTCAAGTGTTCTGGAAAAGGCAATACTTATTTTTGTAAAATGAACTTGAGGGAGAATGTGCAGCATGATGTCTTGTGCTTTCTGTGATAGTGTGGACATCAGAAGCACAGACATGTATTTGCATTATATAATTTGTAATAGATTCTTTTCTAAAATATTATATAGTCTGCACTGTTCCTTTATCTGTTTGGCAAGCCATGGCAGTATTTTTATGTCAGATGTGTTAACAACTGACATGCTGATATATCTACAATAATCTTTATAAAATATACCATATCTACTTGCTGGCTATGTGAGCAAGTTAAAAAATGCAAAAGAACACTTTTTTAAAAGCTCATTTTAGATTACATGTGGAGCTGGATCCTCACTAATACATGATAGAAAAACTGGAACGGGACAGAACTCTAAACTGGCATAAAGCTTCCGGTTTATTTGTGTAATTTATGTTTTAAACTCAGCCAAGCGACCATGTTAAAATAAAATGTACTTGTGATCGAACAGATTGACCCAGTCAGGCTGCAGATGGACCCATATGAGCAGAGATTATGTTCTCCACCTGCAGGACTGAGCATGCTAATGTACACCCACCTGAGAGGTAAGCATGCTAACGTGCTAATGTACACCCACCTGAGGGGTAAGCAGGCTAACATGTGAATGTGCACATACCGGAGGGCTAAGGATGCTAACGTGCTAATGTATACCATCTGCAGGACTGAGCATGCTAATGTACACCTACCTGAGGGCAAAGAAAGAGGACACAAAGTTGTTAACCCCAACAGCATATAAATAACAAAGAATGGTAACAATATCATTAATGAAGCAGTAATCAATATTGTGCTAAAATCTAGTGATAATTACTACCATTATATTACAAAGCCTTAATTCAGTTTCACCCAAGATAATCAAAAATCACAAACTGATTTCAAACTAAATATATATATGACATTGACTGAACTCACTCCATAAGATGGGCTTTGTGTATCGATTATTGGAATGTTAATCACAATAGTTCTAATAATACTTGTAGTGTTTGTATTATTAGAGTCTAATAATGTGCTCATTGTATTTAAAAATCATCTTTTGGGGCATAGATTTTACTCATTGTAATCTTGGAATGACCTGGAATAAAATGGGTGAAAATATTGCCTGTGCTGCTGTGTGCCTGTGCTGCTGTGCACCTGTGTTTCTGTGTCGCTGCCCAAAGGACCGGCTTTGTCTGGCTGCCTGTGCATTTGCCTGTGTGTTTATCTCAGTCAAAGCTGCAGTTCCACACATCCAAAATAAATAATGAGGGCTTCTGGGTAAATGAATGTTGGGGGTCAGTCAGCTCATGAATAATGGAGGGTACGGTTGAGGCCAGGAGGGTACGGTGGAGACCAGCGCTCTACATCTTTATTTGTCTTTATGAGTCGAGATCTTCTTTAAATCTCTCCCTTCAGATGATCACACACTCTACCCTGCAGCAGAGACCCAAACTAATGATCCAGACCTCACACCTCATCAATCACTCCTACCACCTTCCACCTCCCCCCTCCCCCTGCCCCTGCCCCTGCCCCACCACCTCCCAACCTCCGCCTGCCCAACCTCCCTCCTTCTGTTGACACATGTATAAGGTTTAGAATCATGATGTCAGGCTCCATGTTCAGGAACATGTTAAAAAGTGCTTTAGCGAAGCCTATTCTCTGTGACTCATTGAGGGAGTGCCCTTGGGGACCTTGGCCTTGGCATCATAAATCACATGACCACTTAGCTTCCTCACAGGGTGCTTTTGTATCTGCAGATGCTCAGCTGTCTGTCTGATCCTCCATTAATCGTTGTGTTTGTAAGGCAGGTGGAGGCACTGCCTGCATGTATAAAATCTATACCTCCTCACAGGCTTTCCTGTGCATTGCTGGAATAGCCGGTACGCTCTGTGAGGCAGGAGGAGTTGTACCATCTTCAGGCTTCAGTCCTCCCTGCGCCCAGAACCATAGGAAGTACTCTGGTCAACCCACTCTCTGCCCCCCTTCACACACGAGAACAAATCAGTCTTTCAGTGGTCAATAAGGAGACTATAAGGGCTCACCTAGACACACTCACTCTAGCCAATTCAACTCAGAACATGAGTTATGTACATCACCTGCTGGTCTTTCTACCTGTAACCAGCCTTTCCCCAATCCTTACCTCCCAACTTTCACCAGCACATGATGTTCCCCTGCACTCCCTGCCCCTGGTCTAAATAGCTCAACCCTCCAGCTGGAGACAGAGATCCATTACCCTTACGATTACTCAGAATTGTCTACTTAACAAATCCTGATAACATATCAAAATTCTCTTGAAAATACACTGTTTGACCAAGCTAAATGAATGTCAGCCTGGTTAAGTTTTAAGACACCCGAGTGTCATCTGCCTATGTTGACTTTTACAGGAATACACAGTCATGCACAAATGATTCTGTTACAAACGGAGGTGGCGTTGAAAATGAAGACCTTATAGAAAACTTGGGCCTTGGTGGTTCACAGGGTTTATACAGGAGTGAGCTATATTATAAGAGTGATTAATTTAAACAAATCAAAGTGAAATGCTCAGGACAAGGACCTCCTTGCATAGATTTAAGAAAGTTGTGCTGCAAATGCCAGAAGGTTTTCAATATTCCATGTGAAAAATAAAACTCTTTTCACTTAATCACAGTAGCCAAGCATTGAGGCGAGCTACTCCAAGTCTGCTTTCAGGTGGAAACTCATTACTCAATCAGTCAAGCTCTCAGTAACTGAATTTACCACTTCTGTCAGATAATTTAAGCATGCCCTCACTCAAAGAACATGTGGGAAAAATTATTTGACATTTGTGTCATATATATTACACAAATTAATACTTAGACCACCAAGGAGCCGGCTGGAATGATATCCAATATTCTCCTTTAATTAGCTTTCAAAGGACCTCCACTTACTGAAATACTAAAAGACAAGATCATGACAAGAGGGGCAGAATTAGCCATTTCAGGCAAGTGAGCGTAATTTGCATTGTGACTTCAATGCCACAAGTATTTACCAAACTGCCCACATATCAAATAGTTTGAATGGTAAGCAAACCCTGTTTAGTTATCCAGTTAATAATATAATGACAACTTAGGCTTAATGAGTTAACACAGCAGTTGTCTACGATCATGAAAATGCACTTTTGTACGTCGCTTTGGATAAAAGCGTCTGCCAAATGAATGTAATGTAATGTAACACAATGGTCGTATTGCACTGAAAGCCAGTAGATTAATGGCAATACCTTTGAAGCTAAAGGAAACCTGATCTCAAATCTTGTCATTTTCAGGCGATACTAAAGGTGTGTGTTCTATCAACTATGTGAGAGGTAACATAAGCAAAAAAATCAACCTTGAAAACGGTTACATTTCCGCCACCCCTGATCTGAGCTGGATTTATAGGATGGTGTGGCCATTACATGGTATGCAAATTAGTTAAAGACGTCACATGTATATAAAGGCACATGACTTTGCATGGTTGCTAGGCTGCACACTGTATTTTACCATCGATGCTGCTAATATTTCTATGGTGAGGCCATGTGAGTACGAGGAGCCGGTAGAAGATGTCGCTGGGGAAGATGATGTCGCTGGGGAAGATGATGTCACTGGGGAAGATGATGTTGCTAGAGAAGATAATGTCCCTGGGGAAGATGCCTTGCTGTGCTCCGCACAAGTTGGCGAATGGTAGATTTAATTAGCCTGGTGAAGAGTGTATTGCTGCTAGTGTTGTCACATTACAATAAATAGCAAGCTAAAATAAAACACGTCTAGCCAACATACTATACATAGCTATGCAGCAAACTTTACCTCTTGTGTCTCATTTCCTGGGAGTTGTTTCTTTGTCCTCAGTGCCAACTGTCATTCCAAATTTGGACATCCCCCCATTCTAATGATGTCAAATTGTCTGGAACTTCCTGCTGGTTGAGAAGCATCTGACTACAGACTGGAGGAGGGCGGGGCTTGATGTCAGACCCCACCCACTGACATCTATCCCCGCCCCCTGCAGTCAGATGTAATTGGGCTGGCTGGCTGAATAAATGACAAAAAATATCTAAAGGATTTTAACCAGGAACTCAGAGTTGTTTTTAATATTGCTTTGGGTTAATACCATGGCAGTCAGTAGCCACAAAGATGTGTACGATTCCAAACTGTGGGATTTTGGTTAAATTTAGCTTTAAATGTAAAAACTTTTTGAAATGCCAGTGTGGTTTCCAGGTAATGTGCACCCTCAGAATTTCAGTGAAGATGGGCAGTTATGAATATGTTAGAAATCATAGTTTTTCAACCAAAACTAATCAGACTTGAGATTGCACTATAATTTGACCAAACATGGCGTATGCAGCTCCAGTTGTGTGAGATTGCATTTTTCATTTGTTAGGAAAGTGTCAGGATAACATTTCCTGACAAGAGTTTCAGAAGAATGAAAGAACTCCTGGCAGATCAACAATGCCATATTTTGCCGGTTTTTGTCTGAACCACAAGCTCTATTGTAATCAGCTGCTAATTATTCTTAATTAGACTAATTTTTCTTAATTTGCCTTTTTTAAACATCCAGAACATCACATTATGCCAGAAATTGCTATGTATGCCCTTAAAAATAAATATCTCATATTCATATCCCAGGAATTTAAATTGGCCAAACTTCATTTACTCTGCTGTATGTACTATATGGCAAATAATTGAAATAGAAAGAGGCTCCATTTTAAATTGATTCAGTTACAGACTGACAGGTGAAATCAGTTGGGTCCCATTCCCTCTGATAGTGGACACCTAAAGCCAAGTGTAAAATGAATGGAGTTTACTGGCTGCAAATGGCAATGAGCCAAGCCTGCATTGTGTTAAAATATGTTTAACCACACAATTATGGGAGAACACATTTTCAGCAACCTTAATTGATTAAGAGATGACAAAACCCAGCATGCACAGCGGGTCTTCAGGACTGGGCTGTGCTACATTACAAATATTAGGCTTTACTAAGAGCCCAATGCACATTGCAGAGAGCCTGCTGAATCATTGTGAGTAGAGAATGGGATTATTAAACCAGGCCATTGAGGGCAATACTAGTTCTGGTTTTCTTTTCTACCCATAGTTAATTAATCAGTTAATGCCACTGGTTGGCCAGGTGTTCACACCTGGTGTCCCAGGTGTTGTGGTTGAAATCAGTCGTGATTAGAGGGGAAGAATGAAAAGCAGCAGGACTGCTGGCCTCCAGGGCCAGATCTGAGTAGCCACTGCTTTTACTGTGACACTTATGAATCACAGGTTAGAATTTTTCACATTATTATTAACTGGCTCTGTGCTATTTCACAGAGCAGCACAACACAACCTGCAACTCCCTGTCAATTTTCCCGGTGGGGAACATCTCTGTTCTGATGATGCTGGCACAGATCATTTAAGAGTGCATTGAGCCTGATACCTGTGTGACTATATATATATTATATAGTCTAACCCATTACAGCACACTGCGTAAGATATTAAATGTGGGTGAATATATATATATATATATATATATATATATATATATATATATATATATATACATACATATACATGAGCTTGGATGGTAAGATTATTGACTGTGGGAGAGAGAAAGAGTTAGTTAGTCTTCACTCTTCACAAGCAGTAGGCCTAAGTCTTTGATTTCTAATTGGATATATTTGTAAAAAATGTCCCATACCATCAACAGAGGAAGAGGGCCTTGATGGACCAGATGGAAATGTGCTGCCAGGTTTCACCAATCATCCTGGAAAGCTTCGTTTAAGGTTTTGGAAACATTTTCCCCCCATGAAACCACCACTAGAGGAGGCAGCCCAGAAGACCACTGGCAAACAGGTAAGTGCTGCTTAGTACTCCAAGTCTAAGTGTTTTGCATCATCGTTAGTTGGCGTACAGCAGTGTTAGGTTAGCTAGCCTTATGCAGCTTTATGTTGCTATCCATATGCTGCTTTATGTTGCTATCCATATGCTACTAGCTTTATGCAGCTTTATGTTGCTATCTAGCTATATGCTGCTAGCTTTATGCTGCTTTATGTTGCTATCCATATGCTGCTAGCTTTATGCTGCTTTATGTTGCTATCCATATGCTGCTAGCTTTATGCTGCTTTATGTTGCTATCCATATGCTGCTAGCTTTATGCAGCTTTATGTTGCTATCTAGCTATATGCTGCTAGCTTTATGCTGCTTTATGTTGCTATCCATATGCTGCTAGCTTTATGCTGCTTTATGTTGCTATCCATATGCTGCTGGCTTTATGCTGCTTTATGTTGCTATCCATATGCTGCTAGCTTGATACGGCCTCATGTTGCTATCCATATGCTGCTAGCTTTATACTGCCTCATGTTGCTATCCATATGCTGCTAGCTTTATGTAGCTTTATGTTGCTATCCATATGCTGCTAGCTTTATGCAGCTTTATGTTGCTATCCATATGCTGCTAGCTTTATGCTGCTTTATGTTGCTATCCATATGCTGCTAGCTTTATGCTGCTTTATGTTGCTGTCCATATGCTGCTAGCTTTATGCTGCTTTATGTTGCTGTCCATATGCTGCTGGCTGAACAGCTAGCCAACAAGCTGCTGTAAATCTGGAGTTTGGCTTTAGCTGGCTTATGTGCATCCCTGAAAACTACTATTATATCTGATATTACTGATATTTTATCTATCTCAGTTTGTTCAGACTGATGGGAAACTTAACGGATCCATGAGGCTCATTTATAAAACTTTATTTAACTCTTTAAAAAAAGAAAAAAAAAATTCTGTAGATTTGATCTAACATGAAAAGTGATGCACAAGTTGAGATTTATAAAATTGTACAATGTGCCATATAATGTACATTTCTTGGCAATATTACTGTATATACTTGTTTTCATTGTTTTTCTCTTGGCTGTTACACTGAGAGTGAATGATAGACTGAGTGAAATTCCTTGTGTACACAAACATATTTGGCCAATAAAGGCTGAAGCTGATGTGAAAGCATTCTTATACATGCATAAACTCCAGGGAATGGGAATAAACATTTCCTTGTGGTAATTGAGCTATATTGCAAGCTTGACTTTTTTTTTTCAGATGTGAAAATATTTTGCCAAACCCTTTACATATGGAGATGTATAGGCTATTAGACCTTATACGTGTCATTTATTTTTTATGATAAGCAGTGTAAGACACAATAATAGCTATTGCAGCAATTTAAACACAAACCATGTCATAATGATTGATATACAGAAATGCTATAGTTGAGTTCTGTTGACAGCAAGCAAGTCTTGTAATGATTGACGTCAATGACAAGTTCATTTAAATAAAATAATTGTAACAAATATTAAGCTACGCACCACTGAATTGTATAGCATTTTCATTGTTGTTAATTATGAAAAAAATAGAAGGAAAATAGCAAAATGGCTATATATCAGTTTTGTATCCCGTGACAACAGTCTTGTAGCGATTATATGGCAGAAAATCATAGGAGATCTGAGGACATTCAGTGGTTGTGGCTGATCAGCTCATTCACATGTGCACAGCTGTGTGGGGTGGGCGGGGCTGTGTGGTGTGGGCGGGGTTGAGTAGAAGGAGATTGTGGGGTGGGTGGGGCAGAGTGGAGTGGGCGAGACTGAGTAGGAGGAGCATGTGGGGTGGGTGGGGCAGAGTGGAGTGGGCGGGGCTGAGTAGGAGGAGCATGTGGGATGGGTGGGGCAGAGTGGAGTGGGTGGGGCTGAGTAGGAAGAGCATGTGGGATGGGTGGGGCAGAGTGGAGTGGGTGGGGCTGTGTGGGGTGGGTGGGGCTGAGTAGGAGGAGCATGTGGGATGGGTGGAGCAGAGTAGAGTGGAGTGGGAGGAGCAGTATGAATAACTATAGCACATCTCTACCTTCCTTGTTTCAGTGCATTTGTTTGCCTCTCTGTTGCCCTGCTGCTATCTTAATTAAGATTATCCTGATAGCTCTTTGCAATTTATGCCATATGCCCAATGGCCATCAACAACTAATGGTGGAATGGAAATAAGTGATGGTGGGATGGCAGAATGAAAGGATGATTTAGTGGGAAGGACGTGTTATCAGGGCGATCGTAATGGCCTGAATGCGAGTGGGATCTCAAAGACAGGCACGGCTGAGAGTTGAGCATCAGCGATGACAGAAAAGTGAAAAATGATCTGTGCTCTTTTTGACTTTTACGAAGAGGATTCCATGGCAACCTTAAGCACAGCCGGCTGGGCGTGGCATGTCACGTGGTCTTTATCGGGAGTCGTGGGGAGAACATGCGCTGGCCTCATTTAATGCTGTCATTTATCCTCATTTCAAACATTGATTTGCACGGAGACGGGCTGAAGTCTTCCTTTTGCCAGCTCAAAATGCCTCTAAACTGCTCAAGCGCTTTGAAGCTACCATACAATGAAGTTATATTCTTATATCCTGCTCATCCATTCTACACTCAAACTGAGAGAGTCGGATGCCCTGCTGTTCGGGGTAATTCGGGGGCTACTGGTTGGACCCTGTGCTCCTGTTTCCAGGTTTTTCATGAGCTGTCTGGAGATATTTTTATTAAGATGTAAGCTGATGGTGGATATGAGAGGGGTGGCTTACAGGAGCCTAAATTAAGATGCAGTCGTTGTAAAATCGTTAGTGGTACCTGGCCAGCTTCCCTGCTCTTCTCAAGGTCAGACAGAGATGCACACACACACGTGCACATACATACACGCACACACACACACACACACATACGTGCACACACACACACACACACACATACGTGCACATACACACACACACACACACACACGTGCACATACACACAAACACATACGTGCACACACACACGTGCGCATACACACACACATACACACACAATCACACACAGGCAAGCGCATGCGCACGTTAGCCTGTGCTAGCTATTTGGTGGTTAAGGCCGGGTGTTTGCTCTCTTTGCTGCTATTTAAAGTGTCTTTGTGACTTGTAAAATTGCACTCTTGCACAAACACACATGCACACACAAGGCTCTGATAGCACTGAAGAGAAATCAATAAAACAGGTTTTCTTTAATTGAATGGGAGATCCTCTTTTGGCAATGGGATGGAGAGCATGTGGGGTAATCTGTATAAGTGCTGTTAGATGTCTCCTTTCAGGCTGAAATTCCGTAGGGCTAGCTGGGGGTCAGAGGTCACCGCAGGGTGGCAGAGCGTTCGCACAGTCCCAGCTCTAACTGGATTTGCAGGTGAGCTCGCCTCTCCTGTCCTTTCAAAATAACTGAGAGGGTAGAGGATTGGATTCCCCTGTATCTGTGTGAGTTCCCTGTATCTGTGCAGGTTTCCCTGTATCTGTGTGTGAGTTCCCTGTATCTGTGCAGGTTTCCCTGTATCTGTGTGTGAGTTCCCTGTATCTGCGCAGGTTTCCCTGTATCTGTGTGAGTTCCCTGTATCTGCGCAGGTTTCCCTGTGTCTGTGTGAGTTCCCTGTGTCTGCAGGTTTCCCTGTATCTGGGGGTGGAGTGGGGTCGGGTGGGGCTGAATGGGGGTGGAGAGGGGTGTGTGGGGTTAGGGTGGGGCAGAGTAGGGGTGGAGAGGGGTGTGTGGGGTTAGGGTGGGGCAGAGGTGTGCTGGGGTGGGGCTGAGTGGGGGTGGAGAGGGGTGTGTGTGGGGCTGGGGTGGGGAGGGCAGAGTGGGGTTTTTACCGTGGGAAAGGATACGTGGTTCTTTGGCGGTGGTGGCAGTTTGGGCTTGTCTCTGGCAGCGCTAAAGCTGGCTCTGTCGGGACGCGCTAGTTTGCTGGGTAGTTTGCTGGCTTGTTTGCTGGGTAGTTTGCTGGGTAGTTTGCTGGCTTGTTTGCTGGGTAGTTTGCTGGCTTGTTTGCTGGGTAGTTTGCTGGCTTGTTTTCTCTCTGCTGTCAGTTAATCTGTTTAAACAAGGATGAGCGCTGACAGACACTGAGGCTGCACACGCTCAGGAAAAGCTTCTGAATGCACACAGTCCTGAATGCACACAGTCCTGAACACACACGGTCCTGAACACACACGCTTCTGAACACACACAGTCCTGAACACACACAGTCCTGAACACACACAGTCCTGAACACACACAGTCCTGAACACACACGGTGCTGAACACACACGGTGCTGAACACACACGCTTCTGAACACACACGCTTCTGAACACACACGCTTCTGAACACACACGCTTCTGAACACACACGGTCCTGAATCACACACGGTCCTGAATCACACACTTTGGCAAAACGTGTGTGATTAGCGTCTGAAAAGGGGTGAGAGCAGCCCTCTGCAGGACTGGAATGTCTAGATTATATTCGCCACTAGAGGGCAGAAAAGGGCTGTGTTTTGCTTCTGCTCAAGCCTGTGGGAAGATGGATAGATGTGCAGCTTTGGGTACAATAGCTTATTTAAAGAATCAGGCTCTCAATGTCTGTTGTTTATTGACACAAACTGAGATGAGATTCAAAGAACTGCAGCGAATTGCTATGTAAGACAGCCATCTGTCCTAGTGCAGAGATCCCCAAATGTCCTGTGTACATCACCAGGTTCAATATTTATTATTGAGCTCTAAGTTCCTCAGAAATAAATGATGACAGTGCTTTTTGAAAAAATGTCCAACTTGCTTGTGGGGGGTTATGAAAATATTTTGGACTGTTTAATAATCAAATCAAACTAGGACAGTTTCATCCTGTTTAGAATTAGCTGTGCTGCCCTGTTTGAATCCAGGTTTTATGTTTTATTCAGATGCTCTAGATAATGCAAATGAACACAAGGACCATGTACTTAGTCCTAAATGGAGGGTGTGTGCGTTGAACAGCTAACATCGTTTCAGAATTCAGTCAGAGCCTTCACAGCACAGGGCCCATTACAGAAGAAACTGTGTTTGACTGTGTTTGGTGCCCCGTGGCAGGCCTGTTACTGGGGTGCTGGTCGGGATGAACGGAATGTGACTGGAGAACTGGGCTCAGGCCAGAAACCCCGCCTGGCTGCTCTGCATCCTGCACTGCTTCCCAATGCCCAGCTGGGACCCGCTGATCTGCAGCCAATCTGAGGGGTGAGGGGTCATCGCCAGGTTACAGGGAACCTCACATGGTTACAGGAGAACTCCCATGGTTACAGTGGAACCTCACACGGTTACAGGGAAAGAAGTGGAGTCTAGAAGTGTGAGTGTGAATGTGTGTGTGTGAGTGTGAATGTGTGTGTGTGTGTGTGTGTGTGTGTGTGTGTGGAATAAACCATAGTGTCTGATCTGTGCTTTATAACCACACAATGGCTTGCTAATGTACAGTACATGCCAAGGACATCAGCCCAATGACACCTGAGGACAGGGAAATGATGTTGGTGGCGTATGACTGATGTGAGCATGGGATTCAGCTGCAGTCAGCTGGCTTTATGCAATTAGCAGAATGGCCTCTTCCACATTGGTGGCTGTGTTGAATGAATTCTTTTTGCAGGGTTGAAAGGAAGATGAACAGAAGAGGGTTTATTTCTGCCCCTTGCCCACGGAACAGCAGAATTAATGAATGCAGAAAACACAAAGAGCTGGTTCTGGACACATTTCTACTGGACTCATTTACCAGATTTGTTTTCTGAAAACTGGAGAGATTTTTTGCACTGATTTCAGACGGCAGCCCCTTACCCCACCCTCACCCCACCCCTAAGCCCACCCTCACCCCACCTGTCTGCTGTAGGTTCATCCCCAGATGCACATGCATGACTGCCTTCTCCTGGCCCAAGGTTCGAGGGGGCCGTCCGCTGGGGCTTCGGGTGTTTGAGCAGTGTAACATGCTTATTCATATTTAGGCCTAAATGGTAAATGGACTGCATTTATATAGCGCTTTTCTCCAAAGCGCTTTACAATTGATGCCTCTCATTCGCCAGAGCAGTTAGGGATTAGGTGTCTTGCTCAAGGACACTTCGACACGCCCAGGGCGGGGTTTGAACCAGCAACCCTCCGACTGCCAGACAATCGGTCTTACCTCCTGAGCTATGTGGCCCTCTCCTCGTGCACACTGCTGCCTGTTTCAGTGCCCATCTCTGTGTAAATGGGACTATCTGTCCTGATGATTAATTTCACAAACGGCTGCTGGGTTAACACAAATGAATAGGTAGACACAGATTTACATTTCTATCAGCGGTAAAGAAGCGGCCATTTTAAAGTCACGCTGACGGGTGTGAGGCCTTTCGGGGGGGGAACCCAGAGAGGAGCACATCAGAATGCATGAGGACTGGGATTGATGTGGGAAAGCAGAGTGACAGCAACATGACTCCTCCTTAAATCGCATACCTGCCTCTCCTCTGTCATTACCAGACTCTGCAGCTCGGCTGCGCGTTCCAGAGAGCATGTTCATAACGTGACCCCCGCGTGACCCCCGCAAGCACGTGTGTGTGCCTAATGCCTGACAGCTCTGAGGCCTGGAGTCTGGGGTGAGAGAGAGAGAGAGAGAGAGATGCACCAGGGCTCAGTCACAGATAGTGTTTTAGAGAGAGGGAGAGAGATCAGGGCTCTATACATGACTTTGTGGCTTCTCCTTCACTCTCTCCTCTTATGAAGTAAATGCTTTATAAGATGGTGGAAGACAGAGGACAGATAGTGGGAATTGTTGTCCTGTGTGCCTAACCGAGACAGGCATGTTCCAGGTATCTAATATTGCAGCCCATTCCTACTGCCATTCATTGTTAGGGTCTGACAAAATCTGGGAAATACTCAGAGATATAAAGTGCAGATCCCCTCCAGGAGGGAGGCATGGTCTGGAGCCAGCTCCCTGTCAAAGGTGCACCTGGTCTTACAGGATAGCGTCTGAATTTGAAAATATGACCGGTATAATTTCCCCTGACATAAAATAGGAAAAATTGGTGTCAAGATGGGAGGTGGGGGGGAGTTTAAAAGTTTTTTTTCATAGAATTGGCCAAACCTTTTAGTTATTCCTATTGGTTTTGGGCGTTATTGTAGGGGTGGGGTGGGATGAAAGTGAATGGCACTAATATGATGTTAATGGCTAACTGATCTTCCATAATTAACTTACCTTCCCTGTTCTTTGCGGTCCGATTAACCAATTAGCCTTCTGTGCTTTTCAGATTAGTCCAGTACCGTCTAACAGACCCACAGTTCCAGTTTCTCTCCGCAGCATAATATGCAGTAGATAAGGCCTTCACTCTACCTGAGCCGGTAATTACCTTCCCAGCATGCTCTAAATGTTCAATTAACTTCACTGGAATTTTTCTACACCCAAGTGGAAAATTGATTGCACTTGCAGGAAGTCATCAATGTTTGATTTTTAGCTTGGTCTCAAACATGCCAGGTTACACACTGCATTAATTGGCTTCCTGGAATAAATTAATAAATAAAAAAAATAAAGTGTTTCTGCCACGGCTCATTAGATTATGCTTTATTAATGTAGTTATGAGATTGCACTTCAAAGCCAATATTTTGAAGCACTGAGAAAAAGAAGTCGCTTCAACTAGTGAAACTACAGTGTGCCCCCTGCTGGGCGTTGCGCTGAACTGCTGCTGTGAGAATGCTCATTCAATTACATTAGAAATTGCATGCTGACTATGAGAATGGCTTATTGCGTATAAATCACTGCTGATTGGCTAACCTAAGGGTGGGATATTGAAAGTCTGCTAATGAACTCATGAACTCCTCCAAGCATGACAATTTTATTTTCATACTCGCAAGTATATTAAATGTTGATTAATCAGCATTTTTTTTGACTTGGTCGGAGTCCAAAGTGCCATTCCACCCACCTGAAACACGGTTATTAGTTTGGGACTCCCGCTAAAATTCTGTAATTATAAAAGTTGATGAGGATCATTTTATACGAAGGACTTATTCTGCTTGGCTTTCCGCTGAGTGAACTGGGCATGATGTGTGGGGTGTGTGTTGTCCTGTCGTTGTTCAATGTCACACACTTAATTCAGCACATGGATGCCATGGCATTGTGTGTTTGAAGCAATTAGCTGCTGCATTCCTGTCTTCTTTCGCTTTCTTTCTCAGAAGGGGAAAGAAAACAGGAATCCTGAGAAAGGACCATGGCCCAATTACCCTCTGATATTTGAGCTGTGAGTTTATTCATGGCGGGGGGGGGGCCCTGGGGCTCGGAGGTGGACAACCCTGTTAGATCCTTCACATCTGCTCTTCAGGGCATTTACCCATCAGCCACTGCAAACGCCCCAGGAAACAGGCCCCGCAGACAGATCTGCAGTGCGGTTTGCAGCCAGTCACACACGGGCTGTGTGGAGTGAGCTGTGTGGAGCGAGCTGTGTGGGGCTGTGTGGAGTGAGCTGTGTGGGGTTGTGTGGAGTGAGCTGTGTGGGGCTGTGTGGAGCTGTGTGGAGTGAGCTGTGTGCAGCTCTGTGGGGCTCTGTGGAGCTGTGTGGAGCTGTGTGGGGCTCTGTGGGGGCCGTGTGGGGCTGTGTGGGGTTGTATGGAGCTGCCAGTCGCATGGGCTCGGCTTGTGTTTGGCCAAATGCAGCAGCTTTTATGCAGAAATGCCCTGAATACTGCTGAAGTGCAGCAGAGGCCCTGTAGGACAGAACCTACACGTGCGTGAGCCATCTGCTGTCTGACTGTCTGCTCTGCTATTCTCCATCATGTAAGGAAAGATTACTGAAATATGTCATCTGCTTTTCCACTAGCAGTGCTCAGGTTTACAGTCCAGCCAATGCAGGCGGTGTTTGAGTGACAGGTGTGGTCATGAGGCTCACGCAGGGATCCACAGAGGTCAGCCAAGGGCAGACTGACAGGCTGACCTTTGGTCTGCAGCAGTCCTTTCCCTCGCTGTGATTTTAGTCTTTTTGGAGATCTACAGTCAGGACAGACCACATGTTTTATGCACTTGATGTTGTTCAAAATGTTCCTGTTCTATTTCTTTATTTCAGTATTGCTTCCAAAAGGTTTTTTTGTTCCTACTATGAAAAAGGAACGGTTGGAAGGATTATTATTCTTCACTGACCTGACCATGCGTAGGGCAGGCTGTGGTGGGGGTCTCTTTGACGTTGTCATGAGCCAGTACATAAAAGCTAGCTATATTGATTCAGATCTGCGCTCTGTCGCAGAGTCATTTCTACGTGATCCTATATGTATTAGGTTAGTTTGTTTATTTTCCTCACTCCCTACGTAAAGGGACTCATTGCGCATGGAGAACACAGTGGGCTGAAAGTGAAGTAGTTTACCTGTTTAACATTTTACCTTTTCAACCGATTTCCGCTCTCAGTACTCCGAAGGAACTGGATTTTGTCGCATTTTTAACTGGTTCTGTGAGTGTTGATGTGAATGATGTGTCTGATTAGAGTGCTTGGCTGGTGGTTACAGGACATGTATGAATGCAGTAAGGAGAATGCTGTCCATAGTAGTGATGGGGCTGCAGAAAGACTGTCTGGTTTGTCTAAATGGATGCAGGAGTCAATTGATGTGGAGCTGAAGTCAACATTTTCTTAAGGCTGTTTATTTTTTATTGGGAAATAAATACACATACATACACATACACTGTCTCTCTCACACACACACACACACACACAGTCTCTCTCACACACACACACACACACACACACTTAACACACACACACACACACACACACACACAGCCTGCTCTGTTATCGCTCTGTCATTCCCCAGTACACTGTGTAACTCCGCACATTTCACTGTCAGGTTTCTTGGGTTTAGACGTGCTGTTCCTGCATTATTGCTGACACTTTTCCTGGTAGAAAACCGAACTCCTAAAACAATGGGGAAGAAGCATCTTTTGTGGCTTGCCTTATCGCATTTGGAAAGTTAATTTCAATTCAAACCTCTCATCATAAATGAAGAGCAGAAATAATGTAAAATACTTTACTGCTGAGATGGCAGCTCCTTTTGAGAATGAATTAATTGAATTGCCAGTTAACAAAGAAATAATGCAATTCAAAGCATGTCGCTGAGGAACTTTCAGAGGCGAATTGCTCTGCTTGACAGCTCTGTTCTTACGGGTGATGCTGGATGCTTCTTTCGAAGCTGTTTCTAAGCAGAGAGAAACTCCTTTATGGCCACTGTTAGATCCAGACCAGCCCCAGGACCACTTCCTGTTTCAGCATACATGTCCCTGTATGTTGCTGAAGCTGGTTATTACTTTGTTTGTGTAGCTTAGTCTGTTCATATAAACTTACCACATTGTGACACATGCCCCTGATGTTGTCATGTAACACGGCACATTTAGTTCTGAAGCATGACATCATTTATAAAAAAAACACTAGTTTAAAAAATTCAGTTCTCTATATTTATTTGTTATGTTTCATGCATGCATGTGTATGTCAGCATATGGAAGGCCAGTTGTACCCTACAGGGGAACGGTACAGTCCCAAGAGAGACAGCAAGTGTGGTGCTGAACGGTACAGTAAGTTATGCAAACCAGGGGTGGGACTTTTTTGGGAGCCTAAAGGCTGTTTTCTAGTAGTCGACCCTTTTAAAGGGACCCTTTTAAAGGGACCCGCTTAGAGGGACCCGCTTAGAGGGACCCGCTTAGAGGGTCCAATAACTGTCCGGCTTTAGTAGACTTATATGCTATAGACATTGTTTGATAAACATTTTGTTTAGCTATTCTGGGAAACAAAGACTTAAAATTAGATAAAGCTGGGCTACATCTCTATATTTATTTGTTATGTTTCATGCATGCATGTGTATGTCAGCATATGGAAGGCCAGTTGTACCCTACAGGGGAACGGTACAGTCCCAAGAGAGACAGCAAGTGTGGTGCTGAACGGTACAGTAAGTTATGCAAACCAGGGGTGGGACTTTTTTGGGAGCCTAAAGGCTGTTTTCTAGTAGTCGACCCTTTTAAAGGGACCTTTTTAAAGGGACCCGCTTAGAGGGACCCGCTTAGAGGGACCCGCTTAGAGGGACCCGCTTAGAGGGTCCAATAACTGTCCGGCTTTAGTAGACTTATATGCTATAGACATTGTTTGATAAACATTTTGTTTAGCTATTCTGGGAAACAAAGACTTAAAATTAGATAAAGCTGGGCTACATCTTAGAAATCTTGGCCTAAGAAAAACAATGCGCCTCAAGCTTACTGTCGTTTTCCATCCCTTATGTGCACTGCACTCAAAGTGTTGGAGGATGACAATGATAAAAATGAGGTATTGTGGAATATAAATGGCCTAAATGAAGTTAACAATCTTTTGCACTCGAGAGTCAAAACCAAACAATTTAAAAAGAGATGGTGACAATTAAGAACACGTGCGTGATGCTTGCACAAGAAAAAAATGTAAACTTCACAAATACAGCTTGTACTGCATATACTGCATATACGGTCTATACTGCATATATAGCCTACACAAAATGGCTGCAGGATAGTGACCCAGCCCCCACACACAATGGCTGGAGGATAGTAACCCAGCCCCCACACAAAATGGCTGCAGGATAGTAACACAGCCCCCACACAAAATGGCTGCAGGATAGTAACCCAGCCCCCACACAAAATGGCTGCAGGATAGTAACCCAGCCCCCACACAAAATGGCTGCAGGATAGTAACCCAGCCCCCACACAAAATGGCTGCAGGATAGTAACCCAGCCCCCACACACAATGGCTGGAGGATAGTAACCCAGCCCCCACACAAAATGACTGCAGGATAGTAACCCAGCCCCCACACAAAATGGCTGCAGGATAGTAACACAGCCCCCACACAAAATGGCTGCAGGATAGTAACACAGCCCCCACACAAAATGGCTGCAGGATAGTAACACAGCCCCCACACAAAATGGCTGCAGGATAGTAACACAGCCCCCACACACAATGGCTGGAGGATAGTAACCCAGCCCCCACACAAAATGGCTGCAGGATAGTAACACAGCCCCCACACACAATGGCTGGAGGATAGTAACACAGCCCCCACACAAAATGGCTGGAGGATAGTAACACAGCCGCCACACTAAGTGTGAAATCACAGAACTCATCAACAGGAATATAGCTGTACTGCATCTTTACATTTAAACAACATCTTCATTTCACACATTATTATGGTTTTTCTTTTTTAAGGTTTAAAAACCCTGTGCAGTTTTAGATTAGCTGAATTTGCGTATAGTGCACTGTAACTGGTAACAGACTGGCCATTTTGAGATTTGCTCTGGGCATGGCAGATGTGTGGAAAGCACAGCATTGGGCTTAAACTTAAACACCCGACTCAGACCAGACCCCACATTCAGCAAGCAAAAAACTAACTGGTACTGGCAGGCGGCTGCAGAGCTCGGAATTACTCCCAATTAAAGTGACCGCGACATAATTAAAGGAGAATTCCGTAAATCCAACCTAATTAAAGCAGAACTCGGGCTAACGCTTGAGAAGGCTGCAGAGATGCTTCCCTCTAACTTAGCTGCTTTCCTCAGTGCAGAGGCTCCTCTCAAATGAATTAATTTCACGTATTAAATCAAATACATAAGGCAATTAGCAACAGGACATTGGCAATTAATGCTCCTGAAAGGGTAAAAGCCCTCTGTGAGCTGAGAAATCCATGGATGACACAGGTGGTGAGATTGCCTATCAATCACGGCGCGTTTTCAAGCTCTCTCGAACACGGCCGGCCCAGAGATGTGACAACAGAGACAAATGGTGCTGTATTTAGGGAAACAGAATATCAATAAATACCAAGGGGAAATGCATATACGCCCCTAAGGGAGAGCAGCCACAGGTTTTAAACAACCGGCTGAAAAATGGGCCAGCCAGCCGGCGACGGACAGATTAATCACCAGCATCGCTCTGCAGCTCGGCCCCCGCCTGACAGACAGGACGTCTCTAATAAAACCGCAACATAAAATGGAGTCCTTGTGTAGTCAATTTTCATAAAGGGAGGGGGGGCGTGGGGGGGGGGGCACGTGCAGCGTCAGACTCATCAAACAGACAGGAAGTAGAGTTGCAGTCGCTGTGTCTCTGATGCCAGACCATCAAAGACTTCTCACTGGCACAGAATCTGAAGTGTGCTGTGTTTACCTTATGAAGCTGTTTACACCTTATGAAGCCACGTTTACCTTATGAAGCCACGTTTACCTTATGAAGCCACGTTTACCTTATGAAGCCACACTTACCTTATGAAGCCACGTTTACCTTATGATGCCACGTTTACCTTATGAAGCCACACTTTCCTTATGAAGCCACATTTACCTTATGAAGCTGAGGCTCCTTTGATGTGTGCATGTTGTCAGCAGGGGTCTTATACAGGAGGTGTGATTTTAATCAATGTGCTGTGTGTTTATTCTCCTACTTTGACTGCGCTGGCTGCCTGCTCTGTCTGTCCTATTTGCTCTGGCTGCCCTGACTGCGCTTGCTGTCTGCGCTGTCTGTTTGCATGCTTCCAGTGCTCTGATAAGGAACATACTGTCATTCCCAGATGTTTTTGCTGCCTGACAATCACTGAAGTGATAATACACTATGTGAGGGCTGTTTCCCGATCTGCCCCAGACTGCCCCAGACTGCCCCAGCTCTGATATATGAGCCCTGCTCCCTCCTCAAGATGGCTTCGTAGCAGCTTCATGGAGGATGTCATTGAAGCCCCTGCAGCTCAGTAGGAGAGGAAACTCTGCTCATATGAGGCCTGGCCTCACTGTCCTCCCAGTTCAGGCTTAAAACCTCTTCATTATAATATCCTTCAGGGGCGGAGCCCCACGCCTCACCTTCTGCTGCCGCAGCTGATCTGCCAGGTCAGCAGTAGTTAAGTGGAGCCAGAGGAGGCTTGTGGGTAATCTGTGCTTTATTAGAATGTGCCAGAGACAGCAGGTCCATTTCACCACAGTGTGGTGTGTGATATTAGATCCTCTCATATTAAACTCATTCACAGGTTAGTTTCCTCCATAGGGCTGGGCTTGCTGGATTAATGATTGCTTAATGAAAGAGTCATTTGCAAGATCTTAAAATGTTTCTGTTTAACAACGAATGGAGCAGGAGGGTGAGCAGTGATCTTATGTCCCAACATTTTGCAATGACCATGAGACAGATACCCCTCATACCCCACACTGCCATGAGACAGATACCTCTCATACTCCACACTGCCATGAGACAGATACCCCTCATACTCCACACTGCCATGAGACAGATACCCCTCATACCCCACACTGCCATGAGACAGAGACCCCTCATACCCCACACTGCCATGAGACAGAGCTCATACCCCACACTGCTGTGTGTATGTTAGACAGGCTCATACCCAACACTGCAGTGTGTACGTTAGACAGGCTCATACCCCACACTGCTGTGTGTATGGTGCACAGATTATTCCTGATGATTCGGCTTCCTTGAATGAGCTGTAAGGTAATTGAATAATATGCTGTGTGTAGCGGGCTGTTGGGTGCTTAATGAAACTGCCTGCTTCACTGAGGTCCTAACCTCTCTGTAATGCACACACAACCTTCTCATTTCGCATAAGCTGATGCTTAACCTCAGAGATTTGGAGGTGCTAATAGCACAGGTATTAAATTACACTTTCTGGTAACTGCAGATAATCTTGTTTGAGGAGGTGAGATGAGAGACGGAGGAAAGTGCGTTATAAAGCTGTCTGTGTGGAGGGAGCCGTGCACGCCATGCCAGGCTGCAGCCGGAATGCTGGTGGAGGGAATGGCGGTGGAGGGAAGGCCGCTGCAGGGAATGGCGGTGGAGGGAAGGCCGCTGCAGGGAATGGCGGTGGAGGGAAGGCCGCTGCAGGCAATGGCGGTGGAGGGAAGGCCGCTGCAGGCAATGGCGGTGGAGGGAAGGCCGCTGCAGGGAATGGCGGTGGAGGGAAGGCCGTTGCAGGGAATGGCGGTGGAGGGAAGGCCGTTGCAGGGAATGGCGGTGGAGGGAATGCCGCTTCAGGGAATGCCGCTGCAGGGAATGCCGGTGGAGGGAAGGCCGCTGGCACGTTGCCGGCCTGTTCTGGCCCCTCAGCCGCGGCTCTTTCTGGGTCCCTCTCTTCCACAGAGAGCATCCTGGGAAATTATGACTGGTTAAAACTGGAAATGTTTTTATTTTGTATTTTTTATGATATGACACGATTAGCTTATTTTTGTGTCCGTACTTGCTTCAGTCGTACAGGCTGCTAGCGGTGTGCACACAGGGCTGCCGTTTCCACTGTTGCCGGGCGACCTTTTTCTCCCAGCGCTCATGGCTGATTGGCTGGAGCTTTGCGTTTCCTCTCTCTACAGTGATGGCATGATGGAGTTCTTGACTGCGTGTATGCATGTTGTACTATGCGTCATGTGACTGCGTGTATGCATGCTCGACCATGCATCACATGACTGCGTGTATGCATGTTCTGCCATGCGTCTCATGTGGCTCCTCATGCCTGTACCAAGAGCTGGCTCAGACATCTCTTTAGTTTAAGTTCTGGTTTGTTGGTTATTGAGTTACGGATGTACTTGTTTCTGTTTTTTCAAATAAACAGATGATAATGTTTTTCTTGACACCTCTTCTGGAAGTTTCTTTTTTTGCACAGAAACATTTCCAACTGGCTGTTTGCACTGTCGCCAGAAATAGACATAAAACTTTTACATGCAAAGGAACAACGATCAGACTGCTGTCTGCAGACACTATGCATAAATAACTGTGATCCCATATAAACCCTAACCCATAAGCCATCATCCCTAATACATAAACTCTAACCCCTAATCCCTAACCTCTAATACATAAACCCAACCCCTAATCCCTAATACACAAACCATGACCCCTAACCTCTCATCCCTAATGCATAAACCCTAACCCCTAACCCCTCATCCCTAATACACAAACCCTGACCCCTAACCCCTCATCCCTAATACATAAACCCTAACCTCTCATTCCTAATCCATAAACCCCAACCCTGATACTATGTTGCTGCTTGTGGTAGTTTTTTCTTTAGCTTATTTGTACAGTTTTGTGACTCTATGGCAAACAGGCCAGGAGCTGTATACTTAAGTTTTCAGATGTAATCTGCAACTATAGCGCCACCTTTCTGTCGACTGTGCCATGGTTTTGGACACAGAATAACTATGAATCAGAGGCATTTTTTTGGTGATTAGTCTCCTGAATCAGATTTTGAAGATCATGACTTCTGAAAATAGCATGTGCTAAAATGTATTCAAATGGAGAAAAACTCTTTTTCTTTGAAAAAAAATTATATTTTGATTGCTACCATAGTGGTAGAATTATAGTTGATTACAGAAATATCTGGTATTTTGTGGTGTAATTTTTATTAAAAAATATCTCAGTATTTTTTACTTGCTGGAAATATGGCTTCGTTCTTATATATAAAATGTCAAGATATTTTTGTCAAAAGGCGGAGTTTAAAAGTAGCTCTAATTTTTTGAATGATTGCTTAGATGTGCATTAATCTGCCTGGCACTATTTACTTGAAGGTTAACCAAAAATCGAGCACGATTACTGCACTGCATGTCTCCAACAAGGAATAAAAGTAGGGGTCTGGTAAACTATCCCCTCTTATATTCAAACATTTTAATTCAGCCAAAAATAAGGTTGAAATGATAGATAAAAATGTTCACATTCATTGAACTGTGCAAAACTGTAATTTGGGTTAATATTAACTAAGTGCAGATCTTAACTGCACTAGTTTTTATCGCTTTTAATCACTGTATAAAAACTTTAATTTTGTACATTTTTTTAATCATAAAAGTTGTATTGATGGTAGGTTTGCATGAGTGTAGATGTGCTGCAGGCAGATGTATGAGTGTAGATGTGCTGCAGGCAGATATGTATGAGTGTAGATGTGCTGCAGGCAGATATGTATGAGTGTAGATGTGCTGCAGGCAGATATGTATGAGTGTAGATGTGCTGCAGGCAGATATGTATGAGTGTAGATGTGCTGCAGGCAGATATGTATGAGTGTAGATGTGCTGCAGGCAGATATGTATGAGTGTAGATGTGCTGCAGGCAGATATGTATGAGTGTAGATGTGTTTCAGGCAGATATGTATGAGTAGATGTGCTGCAGGCAGATATGTATTAGTGTAGATGTGTTTCAGGCAGATATGTATGAGTGTAGATGTGCTGCAGGCAGATATGTATTAGTGTAGATGTGTTGCTGTCTGACTGTTTGACCGTGTCTGCAGTCTGTCTCCAACTCCTGCAATGCTCCAGTGATTCAAAATAGTTATAAATAGAAAAAGGGAATGAGGAGTTGTAACATTTTCTAGATTACTCAATTTCATACTCTAAGGTTCTCATATTCACTCATTAATATTGTAATAAGGTTCAGTTAATATATTAAGCGAGTCTCACAATATTGCCTCATTATCACTATATAAATGTAAATTCATTCCTTCAGTCAATCCTTCTCTGTAATTTACTCCATTATGCCTGTCAAAAGATCACCATCTCAGATTAACTATAGATCATATGCCACATTTCTTCTGCCCTCAGAAGTTAATATGATTTTTTTATTTTGCTAAGTGATTCAATAGGGAATATTTGAGTCATTCATCAGAAAACTTGTATATATTTAACTTTTTCTGATATGAAGATTGTTCCTCATTGCAATAAGTAGGCTCTTCTTTGTTGCAAAAGTTTTACAGAACAAACTGAATGCAAGCGTAAATACCCCCCACCCCCCCTCAAAATTATTATTAAAAAAAATAACGATCCAGACGTATGACACTGAAAATATTCCAGATGGAATGTGTGGTCTCTTTAGCCAACATGGCACATGTAAACACATCTCGGATCCAACCAGATTTGATCTCTCCTTCACCTTTTGTTCCTCTCTTTCCTCTCTCCTGTCTTTTTCTCTCTCACCATTTTTCTTTCTCTTTATATTTCTTTCTCTCTCCCTTTCTTTCATTCCCTCTCTCCTGTCTCACACTTTCCCTTCCCTTTTCATTGCTCTTACACAACTGTCTTTCTATTTCTCTTACACTACACAACAATCTCGTGCTCTCTCTCTCGCGCTCTCTCTCTCACTCTCGCTCTCTCTCTCTCACTCTATCTTGCTCTCTCTCACACACTCCCTCTCTCTCTCTCTCCCTCTCTCCCTCCCTCCCTCTATCGCTCCTGATTCCCCAGGCTTCCAGCCCCTGTGTTCAGGCAGTTTCCAGACAGGCTTAATTTGATGTCTAAATAAGCATAGCAGCTCTCAGGGGCTTTCAGCAGTGTATGGATGTGAGTCTCCAGAGGGGACGGGTTCTGCTGTCGGAATGCCGTGTGGAAACACTGGGAATGTGATCCCAGAAAACCTCGGCGTTCCCGGTGCTGTGCCATGGGGCTGTGTGTTGGGTGGACATCTCTGTGGCCTTTTGCAGTGTACACATACTGTACCAGCTGCTGTGTTATGTAGGGCATAAGCAATAAATGTCATTTTCATGCTGTTTCACATAGGAAAGGCAGAGGGAGGGTCTATCGACACGTTGATTCTCTGGTCTGTAAATCCAGGTACAGCATCAGTTCTCTCCGCTGTCCACTCGCTATCCTGTCCTGAATTTCAGTCATTTTGACACTTATATTTCATTCCTGTTCAGTTAGCATTATAATTTTATGTTAATGCAGTAAGTAATCAGTCAATCAATTACTGTCAATTATTAATTGAGCCAGCTAATTATTCCTTCTAAATGAGTTATTAAAGACCCTGTACATTGAAAATGCTCATTTATTCATAAGATAAAGATGTATGCTCAATTTTTTCCAAATTTCTGAAAATGAAATAACGTTTTTTTATGTACAATATGGCTTTTCTAAACACGAGTGTTGGAGGTCCGCCAGTCATTTCTGTTCGGGCACTGCAAAGCTGCCCACTGATTGGTTAAAATGTAAATCACCATGGTAATTATTTAAAGCTAAAGGAAACCTGATCTTACATAGTGTCATTTTCACATTATAGTAGAAGTGTGTGTTCTATCAACTATGTGACACAGTTAACATGAACAAAAAATGGATCAGCTTAAAAACTGGTACATTTCCAACGACCCAGTCTCGGATCAGAGCGTGCTTTACAGGATGGTGTGGGCGTTACATTGGTATGCAAATGAGTTAAACATCACATGTAAACAAAGGTGCCTAGCTTTGGTTGCTAGGTTGCACACGGCACTGTGCCAATTATACTTCAATGATGAGGCCATATATGTATGAGCCTGTGGAGTCTGATCAAGCACTAGATGATGTCGCTGCGGAAGCTGGCTTGCTGAGTTCAGCTCAAGTTGGGTTGGGAAAGTGTGTTGCTATTAGTATTGTTGCATTATGGTACATAGCGAGTCGAATGAAAAGACACGTCTAGCTAACATCTAGCTATGCGGATAAATACCTCTTGTCTGTAGTTTTTCAGGAATTTTTCTTGTTCTCATTACATTCCATACTTGGATATACCCCCTTTTCTAATGCCATACAAAAGTCAGGTTGTCTGAAACTGCGCTGGTTGGCTGAACAAAATACAAAAAAGTTAAGGGAGGATTTTATCCAGGAATGCCTGCAGAGCGTTATTGATGTTGCTCTGGGGGTTAGGGCCATGGCTGTCAGTGTCCAAAAGACGTGGTTTTTGGTTAAATAACGTTCTGCACATAGAAGTGTGTGTTCTGCACTTTACAGGAAGGTCCGCAGAAAACCACCTGGCTCGGGTCACTGAGGGTGAGCCTGCTGCTCGCTCACAGGCAGATACTTCCTTGTGTGAGAAATCGAATGAGATCACATCCAGGGGTGCGCCATCTGGCAGTGAGATTAGGGATGGATGATGATGCCAGTGTTGCATCAGTATTGGCTGATATTAGTGTAAAACAAACGTATTAGTGTCGGTGCCAGTGTTCTGTTTCTGAAAGAGCGCAAAAACGACGTGAATAACACTGTTGTTTTATAGCTAAAGCGGCCTTGTTTAGCTTGTTAACCTTGTTTAGCTTGTTTAGAACTGGTGCAATAGTCATTCTGCCGCTATAGCAGGGAGAAGCTTTGGTTCGCACGTTAGTTTCCTCCCTGATGTGAAGACTTGGAGCACTGATGCTAGACTGTGTTAGCAGAGCTAGAGCCTGTTACTGCCCCATGTTGGGCCTCTGCAAAGCCAGGACTGAAGCTCAGCTGCTGGTGCACGTGTCTGCTCTGAACAGCACAGTCCCTCCTCACTGCACACACAGCGCTGGATTAGCTCACCGCACACACAGCGCTGGATTAGCCTGCCGCACACACTGCGCTGGATTAGCTCACCGCACACACTGCGCTGGATTAGCCTGCCGCACACACAGCGCTGGATTAGCCTGCCGCACACACAGCGCTGGATTAGCCTGCCGCACACACAGCGCTGGATTAGCTCACCGCACACACAGCGCTGGATTAGCCTGCCGCACACACACAGCGCTAGATTAGCCTGCCGCACACACACAGTGCTGGATTAGCTCACCGCACACACAGCGCTGGATTAGCCTGCCGCACACACAGCGCTGGATTAGCCTGCCGCACACACAGCGCTGGATTAGCCTGCCGCACACACAGCGCTGGATTAGCTCTCCGCACACACAGCGCTGGATTAGCCTGCCGCACACACAGCGCTGGATTAGCCTGCCGCACACACAGCGCTGGATTAGCTCACCGCACACACAGCGCTGGATTAGCCTGCCGCACACACAGCGCTGGATTAGCTCACCGCACACACAGCGCTGGATTAGCCTGCCGCACACACAGCGCTGGATTAGCCTGCCGCACAGTGCCCTGAAACCACACCCCTGCTGCAGAGAGGCAGGGCCTCAAACGCACTTCAGCTCCGCTAATAAAACTGTGCCCTGTGGTAAATCTGTCACGCTCCATTTCTCCATGGAAATAGAGCGACCTTGGTCAGAGTTTGTGGCCCATCTTTTATCTTGTTTATAAGCCGTTTGTTAGCTGCTACCGCACGGACTGTAATGTTAGACTGCAACAGATGTGGCACCCAGTCTGCCAATGAATTATAAAATCCACATGGTCCAGCATTGTCCTTCTGCAATTTATCATAAATCTTGAGCCTGACTTTCTCTCTCTCGGGGTATGCTGGTACTACATAGGCTATATGCAGCCTTACAGGCTTGTGTGTGTGAGGTCACTGGTAATGGGTGAGAGGCTACAGGCTTTGTGTGTAATATTACAGGCTAATATGGTATTACAGCCTAGCGTGAGTGAGGTCACAGGCTTGTGTGTGTGTGAGGTCACAGGGTTAGGGTTAGAGTTAGGTTTTAGACTTAGGGTTAGGGTTAGTGTGCTGTGACTGCTCCACATGTGGAATGTGAGTCTGGGAACCTCTCTTTGGCACTGGCTAGTTTCATCTGCAGGAGGGAATGAGACTGGACTGCATTAAGATTCACACATTCTAATTAAAATGTTGATCAGAAAATGTATTTGTGCATATAATATGGTGATGATCATCAGTAATCTCATAAAATATGCTTAATGGCTGTGAATAATCATGATTCACCTGATTGAGGTGCAGCACAGTTTGAAATGGAAAGGAAAGTGTCTGTGCATCATGTCACTGATATAACGTGAGAAACGAACAACAGCAGAGCAGCCCTTTAGAGAAGAGCCCATGAGCCACGTGTGGAGAGGCGCTCTGCTCTATTCACTGTGGCCTTGGGCATCTGCGTGCGTGCGTGTGTGTGTGTGTGTGTGTGTGTGTGTGTGTGTGTGTGTGTGCACTGTGTGTGTGTGTGTGTGTGTGCGTGCGCACTGTGTGTGTGTGTGTGCGCGCGCACTGTGTGTGTGTGTGTGTGTGCGCGCGCGCACTGTGTGTGTGTGTGTGTGCGCAGTGTGTGTGTGTGTGTGTGCGCGCAGTGTGTGTAGAGTGGACGGGTCTGGTGGTGTTTGTGTGCTGTGTGTGTGTGTGGCTGTAGGAGAAGCCCTTCTGTGACTAAAAGGAGAATAAGACCACACCAGTGTCCTTCAAACTTTTATTTCAACATTTGGGAGCAACATTATATTCCATCTTTAGTGCAATAATATTTGATTACAGTGAATATTAGATATTAATGCGTTGCTTGAAAATTATGCTTTTCACAGAATCTGTGAAGATTTCACAGATAGCGTAGAGAGAATAATTGTTAGAATGACTGTTTAAATGTGCATGAAGCTGCTTGGTTAATGCATTACAAGCTTTAATCAGGTGCACTTTCATTAATAACCGAGCTCCAGTCTTTCACTGCAGCCCTGGGATTTGAGTCCTAATGAAGCAGCCAATAAGAAGCTTCTGGCAGTCTGTGTGATCAAGCAAAGCCCCAGTAAGCTTTTCTTTAAAAGACTGTTTCCTACATTACTGAACATTAGCTTCTTGCTGTCAGACCTTTGACTTCAGTGTTTCATCTCCATGGTAACATGACATGAATGGGAGAGCGTTCCTCCCCCCCGTCTCACCCCCGGCCCACCCCCACCTCACCCCCCCGGCCCGTGCGTTATTCATGCGCTTTGAGGGTCGAGTCACTGACTGCCAGAGGTGTCCTACGGCTGGCGCTCTCTCCCCCTCCCCCCCATAAGTCCCCCCTCCCCCCCCCGTAAGGCCCCCCTCCCCCCCGTAAGGCCCCCCTCCCCCTGTAAGCACTCCCCCCGTAAGACCCCCCTCCCCCCCGTAAGGCCCCCCTCCCCCCTGTAAGCACTCCCCCCGTAAGACCCCCCTCCCCCCCGTAAGGCCCCCCTCCCCCCTGTAAGCACTCCCCCAGTAAGGCCCCCCAGCAGTGCCTGCCATTCGGCCGACAGTGAGGTCATTGCTTAGATAAGCAGGGTGACCCATCTGATCTGTTCAAGGCTTCTGCTCTTAAGTATTTCATTAGCTTGACCATATCTTGATCCGACATATGTATGAACACCAGCTAGAGCCACAGACAATATTTTACAGAGCTGTCAGAAAACCAATGCTAGGGTAACTGGTTGGAACAAAACCTTGTTAGACCCTCTAGAAAATAAATATGAATGAGACACCTGCATTGGTGAGGTGGAAATGGAACTATGAATGAAATCATTAACATGATTGGTGGGAGAATATGGGAGATTATCAGTCTCAGCACAGAGCTGTTTCTCTGTTTATCCAGCGCGGATAAGCGGGCTTTTGTTGGTCTGAATGTAAGTATCTGTGAAAACATCTCTGTGGGACAAGCAGAGTAATTAAGACTGGCATGCGTGCCATGTTCGTTTGGAGTCCTAATTAGGTGGCACTCTGATATAACACCTCACACACACCCTGACCCCGATAAAAACTGACAGAGACGCTGCAACCATGCTTAATTAACACACTGACCTTTCTCTGTTGCATTTGCACACATTTGCCAAGATTAATAACACAAAAGCAAAGGACCGTGAGCTCTGTGGCACAGATTAACTGTTGATTAAGGAAGAACAGCATCGACCCCTGGGGTTAGCTTTCTGCATGGCTCATAGAGCCTCATGGTAAGACCATATGAAACCAGGCCACATGGAATTTCACTAGGAGCTCACTCATTTCTGTTTCCATGGCATTTTGTCCAGAAATTCATGAACAGCTAGAAAAATCTGCATATTCTAGAAATTCAGTGAAAGTGCATTATTTGAGGCCTTACACAGCTCTCACTCAGCTCTTACACAGACCTTACACAGCTCTCACAGCCCTTACACAGCTCTTACACAGACCTTACACAGCCCTTACATAGCTCTCATACAGACCTTACACAGCTCTCACACAGCCCTTACACAGCCCTTACACAGCCCTTACACAGCTCTTACACAGCTCTCACACAGACCTTACACAGCTCTTACACAGCCCTACCACATCTATAGTTGGCTCACTGCCGCTAGTGCAGTTTGTTTCTTTCAACCTGTGTTAGTTTATTAGAGTCACATAGGCTAATTTTATGTTTGGATGTTCTATCCCCTTTCCCATTTAACCATCATTGCTTCCCTGGTTCATTTACTGAGTCAAACATCAGGTTTATCCATAAGGCCAAATAAATCTGCTTTTTTTGACAGTGATGAAATCAAAAAGTAAAAAGCAAGTTTTTGCACGTGTTGCAGTGCTGAAAGCTGCCCAGATTGAACAGCTCTACAGCCGTACACAGCTGCTTTTACAGGCTTTCAGGATGGGCTTCGAGCAGCAGCCCCTCATAGTGATGTTATTACAATGTGCAGCTGAGATGGCAAAATACTTCATTTATTCATAACTTTGTTAATTGAAAAATTAACTGCAGAACATGTGATATATGATTAGAAATGTGAGTTTTCTCATCAGTGAGCCTAAAATAAAAAAACTTGGAAGCCAGTCTATTTCAGCAGTGATGGAACAGTGCTGTGGACATGATAACATTCAGAAACTTCAAAAATGCAATTATGACTGTGACTTAATTATGACTGTGACTTAAATCTGTGGCATAAATCTACTGTTCAGAATCTCCGAGACACATTGGTGAAATTTTGGGTGTTAGTAGGGAATTGAGATTGTTACTGTAATCAGGCCCAGGGCTGTGCTCTTAGTTACTGCTGTAGCTCTTCTGTAGTTGGGAAAGGCAGTCTGTCCCTATCTGTTGCTGTCCGAATGGTCTGTTACTATAACAACAAACAATCGAGGTTCTCAAATCACTGTGGGCTGTTCCAGTCTACAGTAATGCCATCACTGTTCCAGACTACAGTAATGCCATCACTGTTCCAGTCTACTGTAATGCCATCACTGTTCCAGTCTACTGTAATGCCATCACTGTTCCAGTCTACAGTAATGCTCTTGCTGCTCTTGCAGTTTGTGTGAATCCCAGATCTGTGCCACATGCATGATCAGGATGTTTATTCATCAGAAAATATAAGAATTGTTTACTCAGAATATCTACATCAAATGTAAGCAGAATAATTTTGCAGGGGCAGCATGGAGCAGTGCTTGCCTGGATAATTCTGTGTGGTCTGAGGTGCTGAAGGTGTAAGATGGTGACTCCCTCTCAGGCTGCTTTCTGTCAGTTCTGCTTGTGGCCACCAGGGGGCTGCAGGAGCTGGTGAGTGAGCTGTGGGTGGTTAGGCCAGCAGAAGGGAGAGGAGCGGAGAGCTGACGTGCTTTCATTAAGGTCCCTGTGGGGGCCGGGGTGTCCGTCAGGCGCAGTTAAATTAAAGCCCTGCTCAGTGCGGGCCAGCCTCGGGTGCGAGCACATGGCGGTCAGGCGCTGGGCCGTCTTATTGCATTCAGCAGGCGTTTCTTCACACTGTCTCCCTGACTGATGTTAATTAGAAAGAGATGCAGCCAATTACACCAGTAACATTCTGAGGCGAGGGGAGAAGCGCCGGGCGCGTGCTCAGCGATAAATAACTTTTGACAGTTGTGTAAATCTATTCCATTCTGGTGCAAGTGCTTGTCTTGTATTTCTCTTTTTGGCAGTAATATAATTGATGTTTTTGTGGGGTTTTTACAGTTCATAAATACTGTAGCAAGAAACTTGTCATTCATCAGTTACAACGTTGTCAATTATCAATTACCATTGCAATTCCTGCAAATATAGGAGATTTTCCATTTCTGAATTATGAAACAAACTGTGTAACAGGACTTTAGGAGGGTGACGGAGCGTGTGTGTGTGCGCGTGTGTGTGTGCGCGTGTGTGTGCGTGTGTGTGTGTGTGTGTGCATGTGAGACTGGTGTGCGTGAGAGCATGTGAGTGAGTTCTGTTATCTGCGTATTGTAATAAAGGTGGGAGATTGAGCTGTCACCGTACACAGGCAGCCCACCAGCCGCTCTCTCAGAGAAGGTTCCGGAGAAGAGGAGACGGTGAACTTGTCCCTGTTTCTGTGCGCTTTATTCACCTGCTCATAAATCACCATCTGCCAGCGCCCCCCCCCCTCTGCCAGCGGGCCCCCCCCCTCTCTGCAGGGACAGACAGTGATTCCCGTCGCCCTGTGAGAGATTCCTGGCTCTCCAAGAGAGCCACATGAAATCACAACTCTGACCTGCCCCCTGAACCCAAAGCTGAGTCTGGTCCCAGAGCCTCCCCTGCATTCCCTGTGACTGCATCCATACTGTGCCTCTCCACACTCTCAAACCTCAGGTCCAAGCGTGAAGTTTAGGAATGTCAAAAAACCATTTTCCATTCCATTCGCTTAATTACAGATAACCGTTTGAGTCTGAGTTTAGGGATTTAGTGTATTCTCTACAGGTAACTCCCCGGCACAAGTACTCTAAACAGACTTTCAGGGTGTTTCTCAATACCAAGAATGTAAAGTTCAGACATGCGTTCTGAACTTTACATGGGGGGGTTAATGAGGCTAGGTGCTTAATGTTGCTGGGGGGGGGGGGGGGTCGGTGGCAGATGTACACAGCAGAGAGGAGGAAGAGAGGCCCAGGAGATGGGATGGGATGTGTGGAGGACCTGAGGGGCGGAGAGGTGCCTGGGGGGGGCAGGCCGGGGGGCCAGATGCTTACAGGGAAGTTGCATATTTGTTGGCTTTGGGGGAGGGTGAGGTAATTAAAATAATCCGCTGATTGCTGTGATGCTTAATGCCACCGTAATGATTGTCTGGCGCACTCCGCGCTGCCATCTGCTGCCCAGCCGCGGGGGGGGGGGGGGGGGGCAGGGATGTTTGGGCATGTCTGATTACCACACCGCCATATCTGCCACTAAAACCGCACAAGCCGGACACACCTGTGCTTCCTTCCTTCACACAGCGCTGCTCTTCTGTGAGAAACGCTTCACAGCACTCCTCCCTGTGCTCTCCTCCCCGTGTACTCCTCCCTGTGCTCTCCTCCCTGTGCTCTCCTCTCTGTGCTCGCCTGTGCTCTCTTCTCTGTGCTCTCCTCCCTGTGGTCTCCTCCCTGTGCTCTCCTCTCTGTGCTCGCCTGTGCTCTCCTCCCTGTGCTCTCCTCCTCAAACTTCACCCCCCACCGCATGCCTCTCCAAAGTGCACTGCGTATGCAGCCCTTGACATGAGAGCAGCGTGTGTGTTCCTCTCTGGCTCGTAAGTGAGCTGTGTAATTAAATCTGCTTTGTCATTCAGGCTTTGGAGTTTCCATACTGCAGCCCACAGCCCTGCTCTTCAATGGAATTAACCTTTCCGTTTTATAATCGCCATGGAGACACCGCCAGAATGCCTCTATTTCCTCTGAAGCCTCGTTAGGAACACTAGTATTAATGTGCAAAATGCTTTTTGAGGATTTGGAGACCACTGACATCTTAGTTTCACATTTGGTATTAAGGAACTAATCATAGGGCATTTCAGAGAAGTTTTAAGTTTGTTGAAAATATTCTGTGCTTTGAAGCCAGTCTGACTCTCAACACCACATATGGGTCACATAATTGCACATGCTTAATGTAGAATATCTGTCCTGTTCCTGTCACTTACAAAACAGAACATCAGGCTTTTCTACTTTATGTGGAATCCGGTATGATCAAAAACCCTCCATCTATCTTATATATTATGAGAGGTATTTCTCTGACTCTAATGTTTAGGTCATGCTTGGTGATATTCTGAGCGATTGATGTAAGAAATGAGAATAATGCAGTTCCTCTGCTGTAAGTATCTCTATTAGGTTGGTCTGTGTTTTACCCCAGTGGTTTGGGTTGCCCTCCTCAACTCTCTGGCTAACAGAGGAATACTAATCTCAGCAGTGATGACATCACGTCTGCATGTGCAAAAGTTTCATTGTAGTGTCATAGTGAAAGGCCCTTTTGCTGATCATGGAAAAATGCAAACAATCATTTGTGCTTCTGTTTCAGCCACGTGAATGAATTTAACTACAAACACTTGTTATGCAGTTATACAAACACAGACAGTTATGCAGTTATGGAAACACAGACAGTTTTTCAGTTATACAAACACAGACAGTTATGCAAGTAGCAGGTCTGTTTAGCCAAAAGCTGTTGTAAGAGGTGGATATGCAAACCCACACACTGTAGCTCACACTCTTAAACAGAGATCTCATCTATCCTGAAACTGTATTTTTCTATTAGAGTTGTTTGCTTCTGTTGAACCTCAGTAGGGGATTGTCATGTATACAAACATAATCTACGTAAATGAGAATTATATTTAAGTATCTATTTTCCAGACGTGTATGTATTTATGATCTGAACCAAAACCAATGTTCAAACATACAAAAATGGCATTGGATCAAAAATTACATTTATATCGCTGCAGCCCCGCATAACAAGCCCCTGCTTGGCAAAGCCTGCGACAGCAGTCTGACGTTTCAGGGCCTGTCTTGCAGTCATGCAGCTGTGTGAGTCATGAGTAGGGTTTGGGACCAAAGGCCGGTGCCCATATGTCCGCCAACGTTGCCTGCCGAACGGAATCGCAATGCCGGTTTCGGGGCTGAATTTCGGTGCAGTCTGTGATGGTGTTGCACTAGCTCTGGTGACTTGTTAGCAAGCTAACTAATATTAAACGCCGTAAACATTCTGAAAGTGAAATGTGGCTGTATTTTACCCAGAAGGATAAAAAGTGACCTGCCTCTGCAATAAAAAGGACGTTCTTTAATGTCGTAATTTGCTCTTTCTTTTAAAGAAGCTAGACGACCGGTTCAGGTTTGAAAAATATTGTTTTAGCAGGGGTATCATCAAAATATGAACAATACTCATCCCTAGTGTAGAAACGATATTATGTGGAGTTTGTATGTGAAATGATACAGAATGCATTTTAGAAATATAAATGTAAAAATGTATATATGTAAAAGCAATTTTTTTTCGCCAATTATTAGACTGCAAGCAAGCTATCTTCCACACAAACCAAAGATGGGAGACTAAAAGCTTTTTTTTTTTTTTTTTTTTTAAACGTGCACGTATGTCCATTTTGCGTGTGTATTCAAGTTTTCTGTGAGTAATTGGCTACTTTCATGATCCAATGTTGTCGTTGCCTGATGGAGCTAAATGTCCAATGGGGAGAATTACTGGTTCATATTGGAGCATGTGTGATGTTGTAAATTGCAGGAAAAAGAAGAAACTGCAAAATCACCCAAGTTTGAGGCTTGATTGTGTGGACGTGTGAAGTTGTTTGTGAATTGTGTGTATTTACATGAGGTCAGAAGGTAATGTTCTTAAACTGCGTATTCGGTCATGTATTTTTGAGCGCATGAAAGGTGTGGAAATATAATTTAGAATATGTAATGCAAATGATCTCTGCTCAGAGCTGCTAAATGTATCAGTCCAGTCTGATTTAATGAGGGGGAGGAAGTGTGCTTCTGTGGATCAGAGTGAGTTATGGGCAGTGTGGAGTTTAACTGCTGGGGTGTAACCCTGATTTATTTGTGTGTACCCACAGCTAGTTATAAGCTAGTTACAAGCATCCGTTTGCCTCCCATCAGACAGCTGATCCATGCGTAATGAGGGCGGATCTAATGAAACGTATCATTCAGCCTGAGACTCCTGGCCAGCTCAGACGCAGCGCTGACAGGCGGTCCGCGCCGTGATGAAAGACTCGCTGAAGTTCCGACGCGTCGTTAAGTAAAGTTTCCCCCGCGCTCATATTCCTTTGCAGTTTGCCTGCTGGTTTGTGTCCGTCCCGTTTACTGGCTTTATTCAGCTTCTCTTTCAGTTTTAACGCTGCTCTTACGACACTCTATTCCCTGAAGAGCTGTGTTATTAATGCCTCTGTTCATCATCTGAGAGGCACTGCTCTGTGCAAATAGTGGTGTGTATAACAGGAAGTGTGTATAACAGGAAGTGGAATTCATTATTTACTTTATTATGATAAGGCACATTCGAGTAAAAGATAAATGTGGGAGGACGTCTCTTAACAAGGGCAAAACCAGAATGGGAACGAAATGGTGTAAAAGACAGAGCGGAGGAAAAGAGGCCTGGAAGAGTGAATCTGGGACTCATTAAATACAAGTGCATTTAGAGGACTGCTATCCTGACCAGAGACTTTTTCATCTAAATTTAAATTGCAAATTGCCATGAATAGCTAATGTCCAACACCATCCCTATGATTATGGTATGGAAATTTCCACCAACTGAGAAATACAGATTTTCTTATTTTGCATAAATGATGATTTAACTTAACCTGTGTAACATGAAAAATATGCAAGGATAGATTGTGTCATATAATGAAACACTGATATCTTTGTTTGAAACAAGTGGCTCTGCATCAGAAACAATGATAGCCTGTTTAAATGTCCCTCCACACCATCCTCTTAAGCGTTTTCAAATGTCATTTCATCCGTACAGAATCTCAGTATGGGTTCGGACCACTGCTATTCGTCTGTTCCTCTCAAAAATACTGAAATGACAATCCTCCTTTTTCATTTATTTCTCTGCAGCCCAATTTGTAACATTTTGTTCCTAGACAGAACATTATAAAATATTTTTTCAGTGTGTTGAGTGCCAATTTCCATTTTCACGGTTTTAAAACATTGCTTCAAGCTGTGGTTGAGACTTTGCATGGATATACACAGTTGGCATACTTTGGTAGTTGTTTTTGAAGAAACTGTGCAAAACAGGGTATGTGGATGTTTGTGAGTAACCGTGTGATTATATTTGGAAAGAGATGCTGCTGTTGAGTTTTTCTAATGTAAATTTTTGGCACAGTGCCGCAGACATCGGCCCTGTTTAGGTCCGTTATATCAGTGTGTGTCAGTGTGAGCTGTAGTGCATATCAAGAAAACTCATCAAATCTCAGTGAAATTGTCTGGATGAGAGAGCACTCCAGACAAGTGGAAATATAACTTTATAAAATTTTTGGGTCAACTGCCCCTTTAAAAGTGTAGACTATGGTCTCACTGAACTCTCATGGGATTGGCTGATTGCTTCTGTAGCTCCTCCCCCTTGTGACCCTGTCCTGGGTGAGGCCCCGAGAGCTGTGCTGCGGCTGAGAGCCTGACAACACGGCAGGCCTGGTGCATGCTGGGAGAACTGGCCCCGCCCGGCTGCATGCTCTAATGGCATTTCTGAAGTTGGGCTGCAGAGATTGTTCTGGAACTGTCTGGGGAACTGACACCAATTTCAGTGTGAAGACATTCCGCGGAGCGACTGTTTACTTCTCAGGATTGGAGGGCTGTTGGCGGGAGGTTTCTCCGTGCCGCCGCTGTTTGTTTGCTTTGGGTTAGGGTTAGGTTTCGACTGATGGCGGTGTCACATGCCATTCCACCACTACATCCGTGGCCCTCTGCTGGCCTGCACCAGCCAGGAAAAAGGGTCCTTCAGTGACCAGCCCTGCCACAGGCCCAGGGCTGAGGTTGTTTGCCTCAGGACCTGTACTTCAGGAACCGCCAATCTCAAAATCAGATTCTGTTTAACAGGAAGTACAACAGCTACACAGCACCATTTAACAGGAACTACAACAGCTACGCCACACAGTTTAACAGGAAGTACCACAGCACACCGTCCAATTTAACAGGAAGCACAACAGCAACGCCGCGCAATTTAACAGGAAGTACCCTAGCTCCACTGTGCAGTTCAACACCCAGATGCTTGCTTCAGATCCGAGTGTCTGTCCACTGGGAGGTATCGTCCTGCCATCCCGGTGAAACGATCAGCTTGCTGAGCTCAAACCCGCCTTTTCAAACTCTAATACTCGTTTATTATGCTGCTGGCCATGGTTATTGTGTTGTGTAATTTATATGTTCAGTTTATGAAATGTTCATTAAATGTGGGTCGGGTGGCAAATTAATTTTATGTTTGCCTAGAGTAGTGTAGTGGTTCTGCCTTCTAAGCAGTTATAATAGTGTTAATAATTAACACTAATGATTAATTGCAATAATAAATGATTAAAGTGGGCACTCCTTTAATGAGCAATGTAAATATATGTCGTCTTAAATGAGTTACTTCAGGACCCGTTTGGGATCACCTAATGATGCAAAGGAAGCCAGCGAGAACACACATTAATGCTGCACTCTTAAGTGCTCTCAACCTGCACACTACAGGAACCCTGTGTTCTTCAGTACTCAACATGCACACTACAGGAACCCTGTGTTCTTCAGTACTCAACATGCACACTACAGGAACCCTGTGTTCTTCAGTACTCAACATGCACACTACAGGAACCTTGTGTTCTTCAGTACTCAACATGCACACTACAGGAACCCTGTGTTCTTCAGTACTCAACATGCACACTACAGGAACCCTGTGTTCTTCAGTACTCAACATGCACACTACAGGAACCCTGTGTTCTTCAGTACTCAACATGCACACTACAGGAACCCTGTGTTCTTCAGTACTCAACATGCACACTACAGGAACCCTGTGTTCTTCAGTACTCAACATACACACTACAGGAATGAGTCTGAGAGTCACATGTGGAAATAGGGATGTGAGTCTGAGAGTCACATGTGGAAATAGGGATGCGAGTCTGAGAGTCACATGTGGAAATAGGGATGTGAGTTAGAGGCATTCGATAATCAGACACTCGCTGTTTCTACTCTAATACCGTTTGAATTCATTAAATGAAATGCCAAGACGATAAGAGCCACAGTCCCCATTGCATCGCCTGAACAGAATTGTGCAGCACTTTTTGCAGCTTCCATTCTCTGATTGTGTGAAATAATTTAATCATATGCTACAGTGATTTACACAGCTCTTACACAGCTCTAACACAGCCATCACATATGCTGCAGCAGTCTTGCTCCAAGTCCAGCCCAACCTTATGTTTGTCCAGTATCACCCTCTTGCATTTAGGAGATGTAATCTACATGTACAGTTTTACATTGCATTGAAAATAAGAGTTTTATGGACATTAGCTGAATATGTATTATTTGTTTGCTCTCTTACGGGAATCTAATGAAACGTATCATTATGTACGGGAAGGTCACTCTGCATCCCAGTATCAAAAAAAACAAAAATGAGCACAGAACATAATTAAAATAATAATAATAATTGTTCCATGGTAAAGGTGTTTGACCTTACAGGGTTTGTACAGGACTATGGATCCAACTTACGGAAGGATTTTACTTTTAAGTCAGCTTGTGTCAGATCATTATTATATTCACTCTTTAAAGCTCATTCATTTTAATGTCATCTTCACTTATTTACATTGTGCCCAAGAGATTTGCAGTCATCGTGGCAGTACTGACTGGTGAATGTTTTAAAAGGCATGCTAAATTAAACAATTAGTGGAAATGAGAGAAGTGGCTTGTTCAGATTCGGTTTATATTTTCATTACACCTGAACGTAGGAACGTTTGATACCTATTACGCAAACTATTTTCTTATCCCACATGGCCTCACTGCTATAATTGTTTATTTGTGTGCATTGCATAAGAAAAAGAGCCCAATAAACTATTTGTATATCATGTTGTGCGTTAATTAGAAAGCACACAGACAAGCTTATCAAACCAGGCCTTTGTGCTCCTCTTTGGAAGGCGTCCAAAATATTTCTTGCTAGAAAAAGAGCATACAAGAATATCTCTAATAACCAGGGGATATAGTCAGAATAGAAAAAAGTGGGTTTTTTTCCCCACTGTGAGAAATCCGTCATTCCCAGGGGGTCTGTGCCTTTGAGAGGAGGGAGAGGCCTGTGGCAGTCTGCTGGCTCTTTTCCCCAAACTTTAAATGAACACTTTAAACTGCTTTTATTGTTAATCACCGTGTTTGCAAATCATTAACTTGCCATTAACTTAGTTCACCATTAACTTGCTGAACTCAGAATCTGTGGCTGTGCAGATGGGGCAGTTGCTGGTAGTGCCTGGCAGTGCTGGGCCTGATACTCATAGTAAAGAACTCCAGAAGAGCAGCCCAGCGAACTCACAAACACATCTGGAAGAGGCGACCTGCAATCTTCAAAGTGAGGCTGGGCTTTTAAATTCAATTACATCTCTTGCTCTACTAGAAAAAGACACAGCCTGTGTTCTTGATTTTAGCCCAGCTAAAAGCTGGTCTAATTGCAATAATAGGGGTAATTTGTAAGAGAAGCTCCTTTGATGTGCGGCTGTACTTTCTGTTCCCTTTTAAAGGGTCAAATAACCTGCTTCCCTCTTACAGGGGCCCGGCTGGCCCCTCCGCCATGACAAGCTACCCTTAGCAGGAGCTGTTAAAATGGCCTCTCCCCAGCCGGCCGGCCCAGGCTGTAATGAAGCTCCCTGCAGACGGGCAGCCGGGAGAGAGCCGGCCTCCCTGCTAAACTCCAGTTACAGTGGCCATTTCTACACCCCCAAACTCACAAAACCTAATAAAACAAGATGAAAGCCGGCATTGAAAGTCAATACGAAATTTTCAATGGTCTCCTCTCCAGGGAATGAAGAAGAATTGAATCATAAATATTGGCTGTCAGCCTTGCAGTCTCAGGATTATCAGTAGCGCTATTGATTAGCCCTCGCACACAATTCTGCCTTTAATTGCATTTTTCTGTGATTAGCGGACTGCGCATTTTTACGTGAAGATTTAGTCACTCTTCAGAGGGTGTTTCTCTCTCGCTGTACTACACATTTTTTGTAGACTGTTGGAAATTAAATTGATAATTTGCTCACAAAAAAAGCAATATGCATCAGCTAAACTGTACAGTAAGCAAATTTTAAAATCAAAGCCTGAGATTTATGTTTTAAAACAAGCAGCACATATTTCTAAAATTTAAGTGTGCATATTATGAACTATATGCTGTAAAATACATACTGCAGTAAATATATGCGGTGTCATATCAGATCTCTGATCTCATATTTACCCATTAGCTATTTAACGCCTTTAGGGAACACGGTGTCTCTTTCATAAGGACTGATACTAGAATAGGAAACATTCCACAGCACAAAACTATCATTTGTTCCTTCATCTCAGTAGAAACGGCGTTTTTTACGTTCTGCATCTGAGCAGCTCCAGGAGATGTTCCTGTTATGGCTTTTGCACAGAGTCATAATTCAGATTATTTAGACATGTATCCATCCTTAGGGGGAACTTTATTAGTGTGATGTTTGAATCGAGATAGATGCACACCTGGATGTTCCTGCAGAATGTATGCTTACTGATTAAAACTTTTTAATTGTACAATTGTTTAATTGAACATGTTCCCATTTCAACTGATAGGTTGTACATAGTATCTACCATCGTGTGTGTGTGCGCGCGCGTGTGCGCCTGTGCGCATGTGTGTGTTTGTGTGTGTGTGTGTGTATGAGTGTGTGTGCGCGTGTGTGTGAGAGAGGTTTACAGACTTATTTGTAAGATTTGGGCACCCTGTGACAGCTCTGAGGGACTGGCTTTGCTTTCTTGTCACACGGCTTTGTTTGGAGTTCTTTTCTTTCACACCTGAAGGGAGGAACAGAGGACAGGAGCTTGAGCCGCACTATGAATATTAAACGCATCAGCCACAAACCATAAACGCTTCCTGACAAATGTCACCGTGTGAAGTAAGGCAAAAACTAACACTGTTTAAATGATTCAGCTCTGTGTTATTGTATCTTCTCAGAGGCCAGCATGTCTAAATAAAAAACAACCAGCATGTTTTATCCTGGAGAGGAAACCAAACACAGTTTCAGGGCCCAACATTGTGATGACACTCCAAACACCCATTTAAAAATGCTAATGCAGGAAGAACTCAGGTCAGCTTCTAAGACCGGGCTTAGAATACGAGAGACACTCATCATACAGCCTCTCGTCCATCCTGGACCCATCCTAGCACTCACGCTAACCCTAACCCTCTCATCCCATCCTGGACCGCACTCACCCTAACCCTCTCATCCCATCCTGGACCGCACTCACGCTAACCCTAACCCTAACCCTCTCATCCCATCCTGGACCGCACTCACGCTAACCCTAACCCTAACCCTCTCATCCCATCCTGGACCGCACTCACCCTAACCCTAACCCTAACCCTCTCATCCCATCCTGGACCGCACTCACGCTAACCCTAACCCTAACCCTCTCATCCCATCCTGGACCGCACTCACCCTAACTCTCTCATCCCATCCTGGACCGCACTCTAACACTAACAGTAACCCTCTCATCCCATCCTGGACCGCACGCTAACACTAACACTAACCCTCTCATCCCATCCTGGACCGCACTCATGCTAACACTAAAAATACAATAAACACAAATGTTTACTGGCCTATGATAATTATAGGTGCAGTTACACCATGAATATTTTAAATAAAAGTGTGTTATGCACAAAAACAATCTGGACCAATCAGCTGGAACAAAACATCATCCAGCACAGGGAATGAGAAATTACAGAAAAGAGCGGCTGCTTCTGTGACAGGAATATTAAAGAGCAGCTTGATCGCGGAGCGATTCCAGAGTTAGGGTTAGTGATTCCAGGGTTTGGGTTAGGGTTAGTGATTCAAGGGGCGTTAAAAGGGAAGCAGTTTACAGACGTGCTTCCGTGTGCCTGGTCTGTGGGGTTTGTGCTGGCTGTGCTAAAAGCTCTCAAGTGCAGGTGAAGAGCATTTATAACTGCACAGAACCCATTACACACACACACACATACACACACACACACACACACACACACGCACACACACATACACGCACACACACACACACACACGCGCACGCACACACACGCACGCACACACACGCACACGCACACGCACGCACGCACACACACACATACACGCACGCACACACACACACACACACACGCACACACACGCACACACACACATACACGCACGCACACACACACACACACACACACACACACACACGCACACACACACATACACACACAAATACACGCATGCACAAATACACGCACACGCACGCACACACACACACACACACACACGCACGCACACACACACGCACGCACGCACACACACACACACATACACGCACACACAAATACACGCACACGCACGCACACACACACACACACACACACACACACACACACACAAATACACGCATGCACAAATACACGCACACACACACACACATACACGCACACACGCACACACACGCACACGCACGCACACACACACACACACAAATACACGCATGCACAAATACACGCACACACACACACACATACACGCACACACACACACTCACACACACAAATACACACACACACACACACACACACACACACACACAAATACACACACACACACACACACACACACACAAATACACACACACACACACACACACACACAAATACACACACACACACGCACACACACACACACGCACACACACATACACGCATGCACACACACACACACACATACACGCACACACACGCACACACACACACTCACGCACGCACACACACACACACACACAAATACACGCATGCACACACACACACTCACACACGCACAAATCCACACACGCGCACACACACACACACTGCTCTGCTTGCTCCGATGCAGACCGCTTCGCTCCGCCTGTCCCACGCAGACCACTCCGCCTGACTGACACACAGCGGGGTCAGAGCAGGGTCAGAGCGGGGTCACAGTGGCATCAGAGCGAGGTTTGCTGCCAGATTACTGAACAGGTTCCTTCTGCCAGCGACACGTCCTTCCTCATGGTAGTACGGATCCCCGATCACATGATTTACTCAGTATTCCTTCAGGTTAAAGTGCTTTTCTTACATTATGGAGGCAGTGCAAATGGTGACCTTTGACCTCCGCAGTCATTAGTGTCCATTTGTGCAGTTATCCGTATGAACCCGTCTGGCAGGCAGCCATCGCTTTCATATTGGCCCGTCAGCCTTGGTCAGTAAATCAAAGCTACTGCAACATTAATTAAATCCATTCAAAGTGACCAAGGCCTCAACATGCGCTAGGTCCTTAGCGCTTTGAACCCGTGTCTGAGTCATCGCGGCCTTCAGGTTCTCTGCTCAGATGAATGTTTAGCTGGATCCGGCAGTGTGCGGTATTATTTTAGTTTTTATGTTAATCCCGTCTCACAGCAGGTTACATTTTTTCAGTCGTTACTCGATCTGTAATAACTGCGCTTCCCTGGTGTACAGACTCACAGTCCCAGGGACACTCGAGTGCTTTAATCTGTAATAATGAGAGGGCTTCTCTGCTGAACACTGGGACTCTCTGCACTCGAGTGCCACTCCAGACCTCCGGCCTGCAGGACCACAGCCGCCATCATCAGGACAACCGCCGCCATCATCAACCAACACAGTCGTATAACCAGCACTGTCACGTGATAACCAACACAGTCACATTATAACCAACACTGCCACATAACCAACACAGTCACATTATAACCAGCACTGTCACATGATAACCAACACAGTCACATTATAACCAACACTGCCACATAACCAACACAGTCACATTATAACCAGCACTGTCACATGATAACCAACACAGTCACATTATAACCAGCACTGTCACATAACCAGCACTGTCACATAACCAACACAGTCACATTATAACCAGCACTGCCACATAACCAATACAGTCACATTATAAACAACACTGCCACATAACCAACACAGTCACATAATAAACACAGTCACATTATTACGAACGCAGTCACATTAGGAACACAGTCAGATTATAGCACAGTCACATTAGGAACACAGTCAGATCATAGCACAGTGTGCAGCAGGTGTCGTTCAGAAGCAGTGATGAGTGAGTGATGCGCCTCAGCGTGGCAGTACTCCTGTATAAATCGGTCTCTTTTGAAGCCCAGTCAGAGGTGCCTGTGGACCGCGATTATGATGGACGTCTTTGGCAGACGTGAGGAATTGTGGGTGATGAGGACGGCAGTGGCGTCTGTGTTAAACGTAATTGAAGGAACTCTGATCTGTGCTGATGTTGTCAGTATCTGTTATGTTCCTGACAGCTGCACAGAGCTGCTTGCTATCCTCAGCCCCCCCCCCCCCCCCCCCCCCCCGAGGAGCGCAGGATTTATTTAACTGATATTATGTCTGCCAGCGCCTGGCTAAATACAATCTGACAGTGAAATGATTCTGCCCCCCTCCCCCACTGAAATGACTTTCAGCACCACTGCTTGACAATAACTTTTATTTATTATCTAAATGATTTCAGCATCTAGAAAAAATGCATTACTTCCATTAAACGCCTCCCCCTCTGTTAAAATGGATTTGAGCTGAAATGTCAATGGCTCTGTGGCTTTGCAAGCAGAAGGCTGAAACAGGTCATTATACCCCTCTCCATCAGCACCACCTTTAAATCAGACCCTTGCAAGAAATACTTATCCAACAATGAAAAGTATGGATTAGCATAATTTAATGTGTTGCATTTTCACCAGTAAAGTCTCAGATCCAATATTTAATAAACCATAAATACAGATGCATTTTACATTATGGAAGGCAAGCTGTAGAATTACATGTATTTATTGATTCTCCTGGAGACGTGTTAAAGTCATGGGAATGCCAATATACCCATCTGAGACCAGAGATGTTTGGCTTTATAACTTTCATTTGTGACAAGTTTGGCTTCATAACAGTTTCATATGTGAGAAGTTTGGCTTCATAACTGTTTCATATGTGAGAAGTTTGGCTTCATAACAGTTTCATATGTGAGAAGTTTGGCTTCATAACTGTTTCATATGTGAGAAGTTTGGCTTCATAACAGTTTCATATGTGAGAAGTTTGGCTTCATAACAGTTTCATATGTGAGAGGTTTAGCTTTACAACTGTTTCATATGTGAGAATTTTGGCTTTATAACTGTTTTGTAGAAATTTCAACCTGGTGTGGTATTATTTTTCCTACTTTGTAATGTTTTCCTACCATAGAAGAAAATTACGTACTGTACCTGTGTTCACAACCGTGTCTCATTTTGCTACTGCACCTACATTTTACATCTGAGAGACACTCCGCCTCGGTGGTCACTGTTTGTCTTTATCATAATGGGTTAATTTAATTTACTGCTGAAAGAAGATTTCTGTTTTAATTCGCCTACACACACTGCTGGCATGAATGCTTTGTGTTCGTGTCCATGAAACACATGGCAAACGAAAGCCTTTTTCTCTAAATCACTGTTTACTGAGACTGAGACTGAGAAACTCGTCTGCATATCGTTTGAAGTGGGAAAAATAATTTTGGCATCGTTAAGAAGTGCAATTAGTCCACTGTTCCAAAGTTCCAAAGTATGTAAAAGTCTCAATGTTTTGGGGGTCAAAAGGACTGAAAAAATGGAATTTAAAACCTAAATTTATAATAAATAACGTGTTTTGATTTTATGTGGTAAAAATGTATGACTTGTGACTTGTGAGCAGTGATGTAGTGTTAAAAGTGGGCATTCGCTGATGCTGTAGGCATAACTCTGTTAATCATCACAAAGTATACTGAAATAATTATTTATTTATATATGTATTTATTTATTTTATATTAAGATACCAGACATTTATATGAAATAAATGTGTAAAATACAAATGGCCAGGGCTGGGGTGGAAAGTAATTGTGGACTGACTGCCTCAGCTGCATGTTTATCTTTTTGGGTTTTGGGCACTGCGTGTGTGCCTGTGCCCGCTCCAGCCCCAGCCCCAGCCCCAGCCCCAGCCCCACTGCACAAACTCACGGCCAATAGAGAAGAATAAACAGCCGCTCACTTTGCTGGGCTTGTCATAGTTTTTAGGTTACAGTCGTTAGTGGCGGGATGGCGGGGGGAGGGCTTCTTTAATGAGCCCCCTTGCTGTGCGGTGCCCTGAGTGGCTGGATCCATCCGGGTCATAATAACACAACCAGCACCATTTTGTGAGCACAGGCACAAAAGCACCCTGGACCAGGGTCTCAGAGGAGAGGAGGAGGCAAGGGGCCCTTTGACTGCTTTCCCATGCAGATAAAGCTGACCATCAAGGTTTCATTTCTATGCATATCCCTGCATAAACGCTGCAAAAAGGTGCATATCTGTGAAATGAAAAGGTGTGTAAACGCTATATGTGAAATAAAATGGTGGGTAAATGATTTTTATGAGCATTTGTTCTTCACTACATTCCTGCTTGTGTGAACAGTAAATTTAAATTGGCTAGTTTTTTCCAAACATTCAATAGTTTGCGTGTTGAAAGTAGGAAAATATATTGAGCAGAAAGAAATGATATCAGATTTGCTTCTTGGGCGTTCAGTACAGTAACATTGACACCATAGCATCTAGAATATGAGGATCAAGTACAGTGATGGTTGTGATGTGAACATAAATGATTAAAAGCTGAGCATTATGAGATACATGCAGTCCAGGTCAAAAGTCAGCCAGAACAAAGGCCAGGGGACCCTCCCTCTGATGAATATGTAGTGGGAAGAAAAGGCCCGAACAGTGACGTTTATTTTTAAGCAGCTGTTGAGTTATCTGTTCTTACTTTTTCTTTTACAGTGAAGCATTTATAGCGATTAGGCTGCTGGTGCAGATCGAAAGACCAGTAATCAGAAAACTGCCAGCACATCTATCACTGTAAGAACAAATAAAATGTCCTGTTCGGTACAGCGAGGAAAAATTAGACAAATAAATGATTCTCCCCAGGCAGCGTGGGAGTGCGGTTTGCTTCCCGCGGATGATGAAAGTGAGGCCGTATTTGCAGAGACAGAGAGGCCGTGTGGGGCTTGGCAGGCTGGTGGGGCTGCTGTTTACCCGGGCCCCCGAGGGACCCACGCTATTTCTCATCTGCACCGACCCCCGGGCCGGGCCCCGAGCTCCACTCCCTCACCCCAACGAGGAGTGAGCGTGATGGAGCGCCCAGATACATGCTAACACCCCGCCAATCCGTGCGCCAACCATCCTGCCATCCCGCCATCCCGCCAATCCACGCACTAACCATCCCGCCATCCCGCCATCCTGCCAATCCACACACTAACCGTCCTGCCATCCCGCCATCCCGCCAATCCACGCACTAACCATCCCGCCATCCTGCCAATCCACACACTAACCATCCTGCCATCCCGCCATCCTGCCAATCCACACACTAACCGTCCTGCCATCCCGCCATCCCGCCAATCCACACACTAACCATCCTGCCATCCCGCCATCCTGCCAATCCACACACTAACCGTCCTGCCATCCTGCCATCCCGCCATCCCGCCAATCCACACACTAACCATCCCGCCATCCCGCCATCCTGCCAATCCACACACTAACCATCCTGCCATCCCGCCATCCTGCCAATCCACACACTAACCATCCTGCCATCCCGCCATCCTGCCAATCCACACACTAACCATCCTGCCATCCCGCCATCCCGCCAATCCACACACTAACCATCCTGCCATCCCGACATCCTGCCAATCCACGCACTAACCATCCTGCCATCCCGCCATCCTGCCAATCCACACACTAACCATCCTGCCATCCCGACATCCTGCCAATCCACACACTAACCGCCCCGCCATCCTGCCAATCCACACACTAACCGCCCCGCCATCCTGCCATCCTGCCAATCCACACACTAACCATCCTGCCATCCTGCCAATCCACACACTAACCATCCCGCCATCCTGCCATCCTGCCAATCCACACACTAACCGTCCTGCCATCCTGCCATCCCGCCATCCCGCCAATCCACACACTAACCATCCCGCCATCCCGCCATCCTGCCAATCCACACACTAACCATCCTGCCATCCCGCCATCCTGCCAATCCACACACTAACCATCCCGCCATCCCGCCATCCTGCCAATCCACACACTAACCATCCTGCCATCCCGCCATCCCGCCAATCCACGCACTAACTGTCCTGCCATCCCGCCATCCTGCCAATCCACACACTAACCGTCCTGCCATCCTGCCAATCCACACACTAACCATCCCGCCATCCTGCCAATCCGCGCGCCAACCATCCCGCTAGTTCTGATTCCAGCCTTTTTGTTTGCCTTTGCCTTCTGTAAAGCGTACAGGCCGTGTGAACTCTGCCAGCTGCTCCATGTGCCTGACGCTCTCCAGGTCTGAGGAACGTGCAGTTACCCGTGAAGCACGCAGACAGAGCGCCCGGCTGATTACGGACATTACTGCCACCTGGCCGCTGATTGCAGGGCTCCTGATTGCTCTCGCTTCTTTTCCCTCAGATAAAAAAACCGCTCGAAGGAAATAATAAATCCAGAAAACTATTCAATCTTGTTCATTTGTTGGAAGTGACATTGGACAGCGATAGATGCACGCTGCTGACTGCTAAGGCTATGGACTATTGCCTGGTCTCCTGTTTCCTATTTTATGTTGTTAGAACTAATATGAAGGCGAAGGCTTCTGCTTGCTGTTTGGGGCTAAGGAACGGGGCAGCCAGCTCAAGGCTCCGAAACGGGGAAAAGGCACTGGGATAGGGAGTGTGCAGGAGGGGCTTAAACCCGAATGTTACTGCTCCTGCATGTTGGTGTGCTCTTTGTGAGATTATATGAGCTGTATGTGTTATTTTTGATAGTGGTTCTGTTCTGCACATATTTTTGTTCTTTGAAATTATATATGCAGTGATATCCCTAAAATCAGTGCAATAATGTCCCTAAAACAGGGCAGTGCAGTGCTGTCCCTCCCTAAAACAGGGCAGTGCAGTGCTGTCCCTCCCTAAAACAGGGCAGTGCAGTGCTGTCCCTCCCTAAAACAGGGCAGTGCAGTGCTGTCCCTCCCTAAAACAGGGCAGCGCAGTGCTGTCCCTCCCTAAAACAGGGCAGCGCAGTGCTGTCCCTCCCTAAAACAGGGCAGTGCAGTGGTGTCCCTCCCTAAAACAGGGCAGTGCAGTGGTGTCCCTCCCTAAAACAGGGCAGTGCAGTGGTGTCCCTCCCTAAAACAGGGCAGTGCAGTGCTGTCCCTCCCTAAAACAGGGCAGTGCAGTGGTGTCCCTCCCTAAAACAGGGCAGTGCAGTGCTGTCCCTCCCTAAAACAGGGCAGTGCAGTGGTGTCCCTCCCTAAAACAGGGCAGTGCAGTGCTGTCCCTCCCTAAAACAGGGCAGTGCAGTGCTGTCCCTCCCTAAAACAGGGCAGTGCAGTGCTGTCCCTCCCTAAAACAGGGCAGTGCAGTGGTGTCCCTCCCTAAAACAGGGCAGTGCAGTGGTGTCCCTCCCTAAAACAGGGCAGTGCAGTGGTGTAAGGGCGGTATGGAGTTTCAGTGTGAAAGTGTGTTTAATGTTGCTCCGTTGAGAGCAGAGTGAGCAGGTGAAAGTGAAGCAGTCTCTTCCTCCATGGGAGCAGCGCTAACAGGGACACTCTGCTGTTTGGCATTGATCCGTTTTAGGGCCCACAGGGGGTTTGCTGTCCCATTAAAGCAGTCTGGCTTATTAACATGATTTGAAACCCTTTCACATGCAGACTGGGCGCTGGCATCTGAAGGGTCCACACCTTTTAAAAAAGCACAAGCTGAACTTATTAACTGCAGCAAGCGCATGGAAGCTAATGCCAGCCTGGGTCTGCGCGTCACCCTGACGACCTGTCTGAGGAAATAGACAGCATGGCCGCGGCGGGCGGACCGGGAGCCACTTCCTGCAGGTGCCGAGCTCTGACCGTGTCAGGCGTCTGCTTATCAGCAGCAGGGGTTCCATTACAGTGCATGAAATCGTGTAAGATTGTTGATGCGTTTTCAGGGTGAGGCAGTATTGGCGTTTGGATATATTAGGTGCTGCAGGATAAATCTATATTGATGATATTGAGGCTCCTTTGGGTGAGGAGCAATCCTGTAGGATACTCTGCCCTGGAATTGCTTTTGTAATATTGTTTGGCTAGATGGCAGCAGAAATATGTGTGCAGTTTCTGCTGGTTTATAGTCTGCTGTTACCTTTAGAGGGGGCAAGCAACAAAGTTTAATTGGCAAAATTTTTTATTTTTCTGTAATACCAAAAAAAAAAAAAAAAAAGATGTCGGCCTGCTTTCTAGAACTTCCCAGAAATTTGCAAAATGACTGAAAATTCAAAACCTTTTATGTTTATTCCTCGCAGTAATCCGAAGCCTATCTAGCGATGCGTGTTGAACATTAGCCTGAGCTGGTGCACTCTATGGTGCAATGCATCCGATGACAGTCTGCTAAATTTGTCAGGGCATTTGCATCTGTCCCTGCTCAAACAAACCATTACAATATCAAAACTTGGAAGTTCATAATCATTGTCAATTCCATTCATTATTTACGAAAATTATATTATTGTCAATTAATATGAACATTTGCTGGGATACGTTTCATTATAAAATTATATTCCACAGGAATGGATGAGCCTGTATTGTTTTTCATAGAACAGCCACATGCAAAGCACATTGTAATAACACCTGTTCATCAAATGATCTGTGATTCCATGGCTTGTATTTGTATTGATCCAAGGTGGGAATTAGGAAACTATAAGAAATAAATTTTAAAAAAAGATCAATTCCTGGACATGTGGAGTTTCGTTCTCCATCACAGCTGTATAGGACTGAATAGCTATGTGCACTACGCACAGACCTTCCTGAATGATGGAGTTCCTGAATGTATGTTAGTGTCTCTCTTTCTAATGATTATCTTTAGAGTGGAGCGCTGGAGACGTAGCAGGGCTGGGATTTCTCCCCCAGTAATTAAGGCGCTGTTAGCATATGCATTGGCCTTTCTTCCCTTCTGGAAATGACAGCTATTTAAACCCTCTCATTCAGCAGAATGGCACAAAAACAGTATTTCAATTAACTTTTCCTCTGTCCCTGCAGAGAGGAATTAAAGCACAGTGTTGGTGATAAGTGGTGCTGCTGAGAGAATGAGGTCACCCTTCCTTTACTGCTTTCTCTGTGTATTTAATGAAGTTTCCCCCCATGTAGAGACAGTTCCTGTTGTTTTTATTGTGCTTTTGAGTTTAACAGTAGAGGATCTTCATATCAGTCAGCAGACACAGTGGATACAGGCTTCATTAAATGACTCTGTGAATTTTCTTCCTCATGAAGGTATTTCATTTAAAATGATGTGTGCCCTGCATATGACATGGGCTTGAAGGACACCGCCATATTACTGCCAAATTACCCCTTTACCCCTGTAACAATACCAAACTGTGTGTGTGTGTGTGTGTGCGTGTATGTGAGAGAGAGAGACAGTGTGTGTGTGTGTGTGTGTGTGTGTGTGTGAGAGAGAGAGGCAGTGTGTGTGTGTGTGTGTGTGTGTGTGTGTGCATGTGCTTTACCCCTGTAAAAATACCACACTGTGTGTGTGTGAGAGAGAGAGACAGTATGTGTGTGTGTGTGCAAGAGTGTGTTTGGTAACTGGTACAATGTTGTGGATGGGGCTTCTCTCTGTTACCCTGAGTAAAATACTCAGCCAGACCTTCTCCACTGCTGCTTCTCTGCAGCGGTTGTGGTTGTTGATGGGGAGCAGGGTGGGGGGGCGGGGGGCGGCGCGGTTGTGGTTGTTGATGGGGAGCAGGGTGGGGGGGCGGGGGGCGGCGCTTTGTTACCCCGCTAACGAGCCGTGCTCGGGGCCCCCCCGCCCCTCTTTTGCTGAGCTGGATGGCCTCCCTCTCCGTCCTGGTGCATCACGTGGCAGACAGATCGGTTTGGGGCTGGTTTGGGGCTGGTTTGGGGCTGGTTTGGGGCTGGTTTGGGGCTGACGTGGGCTGGTTTGGGGCTGGTTTGGGGCTGGTTTGGGGCTGGTTTGGGGCTGGTTTGGGGCTGGTTTGGGGCTGGCGCGGGCTGGTTTGGGGCTGGCGCGGGCTGGTTTGGGGCTGGTTTGGGGCTGGTTTGGGGCTGACGCGGGCTGGTTTGGGGCTGACGCGGGCTGGTTTTGGGCTGGTTTGGGGCTGGTTTGGGGCTGGTTTGGGGCTGGTTTGGGGCTGGTTTGGGGCTGGTTTGGGGCTGGTTTGGGGCTGGTTTGGGGCTGGTTTGGGGCTGGTTTGGGGCTGACGCGGGCTGGTTTGGGGCTGGTTTGGGGCTGGTTTGGGGCTGGTTTGGGGCTGGCGCGGGCTGGTTTGGGGCTGGCGCGGGCTGGTTTGGGGCTGGTTTGGGGCTGGTTTGGGGCTGGTTTGGGGCTGGTTTGGGACTGGTTTGGGACTGGTTTGGGGCTGGTTTGGGGCTGGTTTTGGGCTGGTTTTGGGCTGGTTTGGGGCTGGTTTGGGGCTGGTTTGGGGCTGGCGCGGGCTGGTTTGGGGCTGGCGCGGGCTGGTTTGGGGCTGGTTTGGGGCTGGTTTGGGGCTGGTTTGGGGCTGGTTTGGGGCTGGTTTGGGGCTGGTTTGGGACTGGTTTGGGGCTGGTTTGGGGCTGGTTTGGGGCTGGTTTGGGGCTGGATTGGGCTGGTTTGGAGCTGACGCGGGCTGGTTTGGGGCTGGTTTGGGGCTGGTTTGGGGCTGACGCGGGCTGGTTTGGGGCTGGTTTTGGGCTGGTTTGGGGCTGGCGCGGGCTGGTTTGGGGCTGGTTTTGGGCTGGTTTGGGGCTGGTTTGGGGCTGACGCGGGCTGGTTTGGGGCTGGTTTGGGGCTGGTTTGGGGCTGGTTTGGGGCTGGTTTGGGGCTGGTTTGGGGCTGGTTTGGGGCTGGTTTGGGGCTGGTTTGGGGCTGGTTTGGGACTGGTTTGGGGCTGGTTTGGGGCTGGTTTGGGGCTGGTTTGGGGCTGGTTTGGGGCTGGTTTGGGGCTGGTTTGGGGCTGACGTGGGCTGGTTTGGGGCTGGTTTGGGGCTGGTTTGGGACTGGTTTGGGGCTGGTTTGGGACTGGTTTGGGGCTGGTTTGGGGCTGACGTGGGCTGGTTTGGGGCTGGTTTTGGGCTGGTTTGGGGCTGGTTTGGGGCTGGTTTGGGGCTGGTTTGGGGCTGGTTTGGGGCTGGTTTGGGGCTGGTTTGGGGCTGACGTGGGCTGGTTTGGGGCTGGTTTTGGGCTGGTTTGGGGCTGGTTTTGGGCTGGTTTGGGGCTGGTTTGGGGCTGGTTTGGGGCTGGTTTGGGGCTGACGTGGGCTGGTTTGGGGCTGGTTTGGGGCTGGTTTGGGGCTGGTTTGGGGCTGACGTGGGCTGGTTTGGGGCTGGTTTGGGGCTGGTTTGGGGCTGGTTTGGGGCTGACGTGGGCTGGTTTGGGGCTGGTTTGGGGCTGGTTTGGGGCTGGTTTGGGGCTGGTTTGGGACTGGTTTGGGGCTGGTTTGGGACTGGTTTGGGGCTGGTTTGGGGCTGGTTTGGGGCTGGTTTGGGGCTGGTTTGGGGCTGGTTTGGGGCTGACGCAGGCTGGTTTGGGCAGCTTCATGAGCTGTGTGCAGAAGCTGCTCTTTGGCTGCACAGGTTATGGTCTGAGCTGCTTCAGACATATTGTGTCTTTCTTTGGTTTTATTTCTAAACTCCCATTTGATGGTTTTTTGTTCTGGTACACTGCTTTAAAAAGTGCTGTCATTTGTGTTATTTGCAGTAGTAATGTCCATTTATGTCCACAGAAACCCTGCATTAGGCACATTGATTTTTGTAAGATGGTTTGTAGTTTTCCATTATGCCGTGTTTATAGACCACATCTCTACTGACTCCGCATTAAACAGAGCTTTCCACGGGCAAACTGCGTGATAATCACCGCTGTGAATCAGAGGGACGCACCCTCCCAAATTGTGCCTCTATTTCACACACTCTGCTTCCTTTCATCAGCGTAATCAAACACGCATCCCTATTTATATTACAGAAATGAATCTGTTTGATCATATTGATATTTCTCATCTATACAAAGGATATGCAGACCATTCACTTCAAAAATCTGTTTTCTGTATGCATATAAATCGCAGGCTAAATTAGCTGAAACCAGCTGCATATATAAATGTTCCAAAACATATTTCCACATTTCTAAAAAAATGAAATGAAAATGATTTGACATCCCTTAATTTTTCTGCGGAACTGCATTATAATGTATAATGATTCATATGTGTATGATTAATGCTATGTGTTTGTACCTAATGTATTCTCTCTGTGACCCGCCATCCCGCCAGTGTCCGCGATCCGCTCTCTCTTACCCGCCATCCTGCCAGTGTCCGCGATCCGCTCTCTTTTACCCGCCATCCCGCCAGTGTCCGCGATCCGCTCTCTCTTACCCGCCATCCCGCCAGTGTCCCCGATCCGCTCTCTCTTACCCGCCATCCCGCCAGTGTCCGCGATCCGCTCTCTCTTACCCGCCATCCCGCCAGTGTCCCCGATCCGCTCTCTCTTACCCGCCATCCCGCCAGTGTCCGCGATCCGCTCTCTCTTACCCGCCATCCCGCCAGTGTCCGCGATCCGCTCTCTCTTACCCGCCATCCCGCCAGTGTCCCCGATCCGCTCTCTCTTACCCGCCATCCCGCCAGTGTCCGCGATCCGCTCTCTCTTACCCGCCATCCCGCCAGTGTCCGCGATCCGCTCTCTCTTACCCGCCATCCCGCCATCCCGCCAGTGTCCGCGATCAGCTCTCTCTTACCCACCATCCCGCCATCCCGCCAGTGTCCGCGATCCGCTCTCTCTTACCCGCCATCCCGCCAGTGTCCGCGAGCAGCTGGCTGGGCATGAATGATGTGGGCCCTTCTGGGGAAGTGCTAAGCACAGAGCTGCTCAGATGGACTTTATGTGTTGCTGTGTAAAGTTATCTCAGGAGTCAGCAGAACGCTCTGCAGGACCTTGGACAGTGGCCGCCGCTAGGATTCATGGGAAATCCAATGAGTGTCCGCGTGCTGGATCAGAGCACCTTGGCTTTTCCAAAGCTGTGCAGCTTTACATTTTTTAAAATTATGAGTCCATAAATCGTCCCCGAGGTGTTTGCCCCGGGAGTGTGGAGCCCCCCCGACTCCTGGGGAAGATTCTCTAGCGAATACGGCATCGATTTTTCCATAAACGTGAAGATTTCATTTTTTTTTCTCTGCTCCTTCCGCCGCTGACAGTCCCATGGCTGCCCCACGCTGCGGTGAAATACGGCTCTTTCCCCTCACACCTCTCACCCTGAGTCACGGCCCCACAGGGCCCCGATCACCCTGAGTCACGGCCCCCCAGGGCCCCTCTCACCCCAGGGCCCCTCTCACCCTGAGTCACGGCCCCCCAGGGCCCCTCTCACCCCAGGGCCCCTCTCACCCTGAGTCACGGCCCCCCAGGGCCCCTCTCAGCCTGAGTCACGGCCCCCCAGGGCCCCTCTCACCCTGAGTCACGGCCCCCCAGGGCCCCTCTCACCCCAGGGCCCCTCTCACCCTGAGTCATGGCCCCCCAGGGCCCCTCTCACCCCAGGGCCCCCCTCACCCTGAGTCACGGCCCCCCAGGGCCCCTCTCACCCCAGGGCCCCTCTCACCCTGAGTCACGGCCCCCCCGGGCCCCTCTCACCCTGAGTCACGTTACCGCGTCCCGCCACACGCAGACCCTTTATCTTCAGCGCGCGGCGCTACGCGGCGGCTGATCTCCCGAGGCTGACCTCCCGAGGCTGATCTCCCGTGCCTGACACCCCGGGCTGAAGGGGGCGCTGGCCAGCTTGTCCCGGTGCTGTCTGATCAGGGGCATATTAATAACAGCCCCTTTTATCTGTGCAGCTCTGGGGCTGCCGGGGGCAACAGAACCAGCTGAAGGTATAACGTGGATCAGGCCATGGACCAGCATGCTCTGCTTCAGCTGCACAAACCGCTCTAAGCCTGAAAATGCGATGCATTCTGTAGTACTCTTCAATCACTTTGCGGTTGAACTGATTCAAGAGTCATGCTATGGGTACATTTAATCTTACATTTACACTGACTTACATGCTTCAGTAAAATGTAATTTTGATCTTCCTGTAGACTCCCATCGAGGCTTGGGCAAAGACAGCTTGTAAGGTGCAGAATCCAATGAAGTGATTTTCTCCCCAAAAATCTGAGCCTAAAACCCCCAGCCTCTTACACACCCTCTCCAGAGTGCTGGCTGTGGCTGTGTGCTTTGAGCAGCATTACCCCCCCCCCCCCCCTTTCATCATCTGGGCTGTGGATGGTGTCAGCTACAGATGAACAGGTTTTAATTTAGCGGCAAAATCCCATTCCAACTGTTAAACAAAAAGGCACAGAAAGAAAATAGGAGAAGCCTTTAGCTGTTTGTCTGTTCGCTACACTCAGAAGGGACAGAAGTGATATTTCATGTCAGGTGCAACATTTCCTTCGTTAACCTTTGACCTTCTTTCCATTATTGTTAATGGAATTCGACAAACTGCCTCAACACTGCAGTAGCTGTGCTAATGAAACACAAATGCAATGTTGTAGAATTAACAAAAACCACACGCACAAAAGAAGCCATTTTATTTACACTTACCCATTCTACTAACACTAATATGTAGTCCTGTTCAATAGGTGGCAGTGGAGCTGCAAGCATGGTATTAAAAGGAATCGGCCCAAGTCTGCCGAATATCTGCTTCTTAGTGTGATAGGCGCTGGTGTAGGTGTGTGTGCTGGCAGCTGGTGTATGTGCTCTGCCGTGTCCTTTCCTCTAGATGGACGGTTTCTTTTGTCACGGAGATGTCTAAGTGAGGAGGATGTCAGCCTCTCCCACGCGCTCCATTCTGTGGGCACTGCCTTGAGTTTACACAGACACCTCATCTGTGCGCGTTTTACTGCGCTGCGTTTCTCACTGTGCTGTTTCTCACTGCGCTGTTTCTCACTGCGCTGTTTCTCACTGCGCTGTTTCTCTCACTGCGCTGTGTTTCTCACTGCGCTGTTTCTCTCACTGCGCTGTTTCTCTCACTGCGCTGCGTTTCTCACTGCGCTGTTTCTCTCACTGCGCTGCGTTTCTCACTGCGCTGTGTTTCTCACTGCGCTGTGTTTCTCTCACTGCGCTGTTTCTCTCACTGCGCTGCGTTTCTCTCACTGCGCTGTTTCTCACTGCACTGCGTTTCTCACTGTGCTGTGTTTCTCTCACTGCGCTGTTTCTCTCACTGCGCTGTTTTTCTCACTGTGCTGTGTTTCTCTCACTGCGCTGTGTTTCTCTCACTGCGCTGTTTCTCTCACTGCGCTGCATTTCTCACTGCGCTGTTTCTCACTGCGCTGTGTTTCTCACTGCCCACAGTTTAATACACACCTGAACACTGCTCACAGTTTAATACACACCTGAACACTGCCCACAATCTAATACACACCTGAACACTGCCCACAGTCTAATACACACTTGAACACTGCCCACAGTTTAATACACACCTGAACACTGCCCACAGTTTAATACACCCTTGAACACTGCCCACAATCTAATACGCACCTGAACACTGCCCACAATCTAATACGCACCTGAACACTGCCCACAGTTTAATACACACCTGAACACTGCCCACAATCTAATACGCACCTGAACACTGCCCACAGTTTAATACACACCTGAACACTGCCCACAATCTAATACACACCTGAACACTGCCCACAATCTAATACACACCTGAACACTGCCCACAGTTTAATACACACCTGAACACTGCCCACAATCTAATACACACCTGAACACTGTGTTTCTCACTGCGCTGTTTCTCTCACTGCGCTGTTTCTCTCACTGCGCTGTTTCTCACTGCGCTGTTTCTCTCACTGCGCTGTTTCTCTCACTGCGCTGTGTTTCTCTCACTGCGCTGCGTTTCTCTCACTGTGCTGCGTTTCTCACTGCGCTGTTTCTCTCACTGCGCTGTTTCTCTCACTGCGCTGTGTTTCTCTCACTGCGCTGTTTCTCTCACTGCGCTGTTTCTCTCACTGCGCTGCGTTTCTCTCACTGTGCTGTGTTTCTCACTGCGCTGTGTTTCTCTCACTGCGCTGTTTCTCTCACTGCGCTGTGTTTCTCTCACTGCGCTGCGTTTCTCTTATTGTGCTTCGCGTGATGCTCCGCCCCCTCCGCCCCGGTCTGCCTCAGTGATTTGGGTCAGGCGCTGATTCCGAGCGCTGCTCGTTGATCGCGGCAGATGCTGATGTGGAGGATGCAGGTGTTACTCGGGCGGCAGCTGGGGATCGTGCTGTGTGTGGAACTCTGCCTTTTCTGGGTCTGTCTGCTCTTAGTGTTTACACTCCATCTCAGATCCTCCACGGCTCAGTGTGATAAGCTCTGCCTGTCTTAATGACGCACACATGGCATTGACTCCATGGAAACACACTCGTGCACACAGTTCATCTTTCTTTAATAAATCAATTCGTTGATTAAAATTAGTTTATGGCCACCAGTAGGACCCCTGTTTGCTGATATAAATGTGAATAAATGTAAATGAATCTGACCCACATAACCCAAATTCTGGAGGTCAAGGGTTTACCAGCTGAATATATGTTTATTTTCTATCTATACTTCTAAACTAATCTAAGACGCTCTTCAGCACAGACAGGCAAGCGCTGTTCAGCACAGACAGGCAAACGCCCTACAGCACAGACAGGCAAACGCTCTTCAGTACAGACAGGCAAACGCTCTTTAGTACAGACAGGCAAATGCTCTCCAGCACAGACAGGCAAACGCTCTCCAGCACAGACAGGCAAATGCTCTTCAGTACAGACAGGCACACAGACAGGCAAACGCTCTTCAGCACAGACAGGCAAACGGTCTCCAGTTCTGGGAGTTCAGGGTGAGAGTGAGTAGGAGCCACAGACTCACTCATTAAAGTAATTCAGGTTGATAAAATAAAGAGGAGCGCTGACAGGCTGCAGGCTCTGCCTCTGCTCGGACTCCTGTGCAGTTACGCGGCCGCTCCGTCTGTTTCTCCGTCCATTCAGCCATTCATTATCAGAATTGATTTAGCGGCCTCCCCGTAGGACAGGTCCCCTCGCCAGCTTCCCTGGCCCGCCGCGCTCCGTATAGATCCACGGCCGCGATGGCTAATACATAAATATGGAACAGAATCTTAATGCTTTCATTATACTTACATTCCTAAACAGGCATTAAAAAACAGGGCTGTCCCTTTGACTTTCTGATCTTATGTCTCTCAATCTCATCAGTGGGGGTTCTGAATGCATAAGGAAATGAGGGTGGGAGGGGTGGGGGTGTGGGTGGGGGTGGGGGGGGCAGTCTCAGAGCAAGGCCTGCATGCAGAAAATGGCTAATTACTGTCTGTCCAAGTGGCCTGCATTGCAATCACAGTGATAGCATGTACTCTGTTAATGAATGTGGGCTGTAGCGTTAAGGTTGATGTTAAGGCTGAGTGCACTTGGCTCGGGAAACTCCGCTGCTCTCATTCCTCTATGTTTGTGTGACTTGGGCCTCGCTCTTCAGGAAAACAAACCGCCTCACTTTAGTATTTTGCCCATTATTGTGAATCATTGGGTCATACATAAACACTGCTCATAAATTACTGCACACCTGAACACTGCCCACAATCTAATACACACCTGAACACTGCCCACAATCTAATACACACTTGAACACTGCCCACAGTTTAATACACACCTGAACACTGCCCACAGTCTAATACACACTTGAACACTGCCACAGTTTAATACACACCTGAACACTGCCCACAATCTAATACGCACCTGAACACTGCCCACAATCTAATACGCACCTGAACACTGCCCACAATCTAATACGCACCTGAACACTGCCCACAATCTAATACACACCTGAACACTGCCCACAATCTAATACACACCCCCAAAATCTAATACACATTGGTTGATTTGGCTTTAAAAAATCAGCAACCTGAATTAACCATAAAACTTCATGATCAGCATACCACTAGTAAATAACCACACTTTGGAGGCTGTGTGAACTGCTTATGAAACAAACATCACTCCTGTTGTCTATTGGATAGCCATAAGTCAGCCAATCAGCAGCAAGGCCTCGCAGCTCCATGTGATTGACAAAAACACATCACATGATCACATGGAGGCTGTACGACATTGCTGGTGATTGGCTGTCTTACCAACATCCAATAAATAACCGTGGCTATCTTTTTTTTCTCCGGAAGCATTTCACGCAGCCTCTGAAGTGTAATTGTTTACTAACTGCTTCAGGGATAATTAAAAGCAAAAGATGAAAGCAGGGTAATGCGCCATATGGTGGCTACAGCCATTATTACATTAAACAATGCATCGCCCGTCCCTACCTTTGGCCCTGGAGAAGGTTCTGGAAACACCACTCCACTGTGGATGCGTCAGCCCCTCTTTTACTGCACTGGACTGTTTCTAGGAGACCTTTTCTGCCCCGTCTTCCTTCCTTAAGTGCCAATCAATAACTGGCCAATCCACCCAAGTCTGTATGACAATTTGTCCGACTGGATCAGTTTTACTGCTGCAAGCAATCCTGATTTTTTTCCATAGCGGTGTGACCTAATACATTTTGGAGTGGGTATTTTACAGCCATAACTGTAAAGTGCCCTGAGTTATTCCTGTTATACAAAGAGAGGAAGAAAGGATTTATGTGGTCATTCCAGGAGAGATGGAGAGGGTAGATGAATCACGGGCGTGCCTCAGAGATTTACTGACCTGCCCTCCGTCAGATCAGCAGAACGCGCGCCACAACATAACGTTCAGCTGCTCACGCTGTGTACCAGCTCCTCTGCATGCAGTAAGCAGGCATGAACACTGCACAGCTAAACCCTCAGCTAAATCATCAGTGGAGTTCATAATATGTGTCCAGCTGAGACTGTATGTACTCTGGCAGTTAAAATGGCTCAGATTTAATTTCACTGCGTTTGTGACTCTGTGAACTTCCTGCTCACTGAGTGGCGTAAGCTTTCTCAGAGTTAGACAGCGTAGCACAGTCCAAAGTGCCTCAGCTCTGAGTAAGACTGCGTAGCACAGTCCAAAGGGCCACAGCTCTCAGAGTAAGACTGCGTAGCACAGTCCAAAGGGCCAGAGCTCTCAGAGTAAGACTGCGTAGCACAGTCCAAAGGGCCACAGCTCTCAGAGTAGGACTGCGTAGCACAGTCTAAAGGGCCACAGCTCTCAGAGTAAGACTGCGTAGCACAGTCCAAAGGGCCACAGCTCTCAGAGTAAGACTGCGTAGCACAGTCTAAAGGGCCACAGCTCTCAGAGTAAGACTGCGTAGCACAGTCTAAAGGGCCACAGCTCTCAGAGTAAGACTGCATAGCACAGTCCAAAGGCCCAGAGGTCTCTCCCCTCTGTCTGTAGCCTTCTCCTCTTCCCTCCTCTCTGAGGAAAGTGGACAGATATACATGAAAAGCAGACTTTCCGCTCTTAAAAATACATTCATATAATTTGTGCATTCATGTAAACCGTTTTGAAGAAGTTATGAAGTTATATTAGCTATTACCTTTCTAATATTCAGTGGATTATGCTGTTGGACTTTTCCACACATTGTCATCGCCGGGTTCTTACTTGCCTGCAAAGCACCAAGCTAGACACAACAAAACCTGCAAGTTTGTGTTTGTGGATTTTTGCTGCCCCTGTTATCAGAGGACTTCCCCAGCAGCAGGCTGGATGTGTGGGTTAGGGTTACTGTGTGAGGACTTCCCCAGCAGCAGGCTGGATGTGTGGGGCTGCAGCTGAACATGGAAGCCCAGTCCTGTATTTGACAGGCTGAGAACGGATCACACTAAACCAAAATGAAGCTAAACACTCATATGCAAAATGCAAAATGATTAACCTCACTCATGAGAAGTAAAATAATAAACAATGTGTAGCTGTGCTACGCTGCACTCTCATATTTCCTTACTTTCATCTACAAAACCTGCTGTTTTATAACAGCAAGGTTAATCTTAACACAAAGGCATGAAGTCACTGGTACGTAAAATCAGCTTCTTTTTAATGTCAGATTTTATAGAGCCGTGGCCTTGTGAAATGTGTATTTTTGGGTTTCTTTCTGCGGGTGTGTCAGTGTGGAGTTTGAGTTAGCAGAGCCAGCAGACGCTGGATTACTGTAGGATCCATTGCCATCTGTCAGAAGCAGGGTCTGTGAAAACATTACTGTGAGAGGAGAAATGTTTTAATTGGCCTGCAGGGAATAGTGTTTGGCAGTTGCGCTGTTAAAACAGCTTTTAATGGAGCAGCAGGTGCGCAGGTGAGCATTTTCCTGCAGTGTGTTGGGCCCTCACTGTGTGTAAAAGTTACATGTGAGCTACCGAAAGTCTTTTCAAGATGGAAACACAAATGGAGCTTAGTACTGGCCTTTCAAATCTTCCCAAGTTTCTATGGAGACGATGAAAAACCTAAATAACCAGATCTTCAGTATGTTGGCAGAACAAAGGCTTTTTCTTTCTGAATTATCATGGTGCAGAAATCTGACAGGAACCCATAGCAGTCATCATTTCCTGCTGGTTTTTAATATATTATATTATGATATAGATTTATAGGTGGGATAATTGTGATTTAAGTCTGTTGGTGGGTTGATTGTGACATGAGATTGTGTAAGCTTATTATGATACTGGTTTATTGGGGTTTATTGTGATATAGGTTCATGGGTGGGGTTATTGCGATATAGGTTCATGGGTGGGGTTATTGCGATATAGGTTTATGGGTGGGTTAATTGCGATACAGGTTTATGGGTTTATTGTGATATTGCCAAATCATGTGAATCCAGTCGTACAGTATGTGATTCTGCTGCATGAATACCGGGCTGTACATTTACAGTATAGAGTTAGAGCTGTCACCACAGAGGAAAACTCCGTAAAACACTGTTAAGGCTGCATTTAATCCTGTCATCTCAGCCCATAAACTGGGTAATTACTGTGGCTTGCGAAGAATAACAGGGTGCTGACTAATCCCAGCTCTTTAATGTTCGCTGAAGCGCTTTGGGATTAAAGGACAATGAGCCAGGATGACGGGCAGAATATTAAACGCCATCACGTTCTGGCCTGTCAGGTGAGCCGACGCTGATTCTCTGTTTTGCCCACGAGCCCAGGGGCCTCTGCCTGATTGGCCCCAAGTCATTCTCCTGAGTATGCGAATCCCACCCAAAGCACAGCCCAGTCTATACCTGTGTAGCTCTGCACAGCCCAGTCTATACCTGTGTAGCTCTGCACAGCCCAGTCTATACCTGTCGAGCTCTGCACAGCCCAGTCTATACCTGTGTGGCTCTGCACAGCCCAGTCTATACCTGTGTGGCTCTGCACAGCCCAGTCTATACCTGTGTGGCTCTGCACAGCCCAGTCTATACCTGTCTAGCTCTGCACAGCCCAGTCTATACCTGTGTAGCTCTGCACAGCCCAGTCTATACCTGTCTAGCTCTGCACAGCCCAGTCTATACCTGTGTAGCTCTGCACAGCCCAGTCTATACCTGTCTAGCTCTGCACAGTCTAGTCTATACCTGTCTAGCTTTACACTAATCGGGGGGGGGGGGGGGGGGGGGGTTGTTGTATTGTGTGAAGCACAAAAGTGCTATACAAATAAAGTCTGATTGATTGATTGTTTGATTGATACACAGTCTCTCTGTGCCTGTGTAGCTCTGCACAGTGTCTCTGTACCTGTGTTACTGCACAGTCTCTCTCTCTCTCTGTGCCTGTGTAACTGTGCAATCTCTCTCTCTCTACCTGTGTAACTGCACAGCCTGTCTCTGTACCTGTGTAACTGCACAGTCTCTCTCTGTACCTATGTAACTACACAGTCTCTCTCTGTGCCTGGGTAACCTTTGCTGTGCCTCTCTGTACCTGTGTAACTGCACAGCCTCTCTACCTGTGTAACTACACAGTCTCTCTTTCTGTACCTGTGTAACTGCACAGTCTCTCTCTGTACCTGGGTAATCTTTGCAGTGCCTCTCTGTACCTGTGTAACTGAACAGTCTCTCTCTCTCTGTACCTGTGTAACTGCACAGTCTCTCTCTCAGTGAGCTTGTATTGTTCTGCCTGCACACACATTAGAAGCTCTCCAGGAAACCATTACAGATGCTGTTCATTCTGAAATATGCAGATTGCTTCTGAGATGTGTCTGTCTTTGTTGGGAAATGCGTGTTGCCATAAAGACCTGTTCTGAACACCCAGCGAGGCAAACACTCAGCTACCCTGGATTCACCTCATAAACTGCGAATGTATTCCATGCACAGCATTGCGTTTAGCCCTAATTGCACCGCTTCCACTCATAAACCATTAAACTGAAGATCCATTCTGCCGTAATTGTGTCACATCCACCTAAAAACGCGAAGCGTGGAAAACTGCTCATCACTGCAGTTTGGTTTGCGTTGTGGTGCGGTTCTGTGTTCAGGTTTTATTTGCGTTTGGGGGGGGCGAGGGGGTTGCGAGTGCTGAGTATATTTCTCATTCTGTTCTCTGGTTTTTTGGATGGTTGCTCTGGGGTCCAGCAGAGGATCTGCCTCCCATGTAAGCAGCCAATAAAACTGCTGCAGTATGTCACATGATCTGTGATGTCATTCCATCTTCATGGCCTTTTCTTGTGGATGCTTGGGGTATGTAAATGATGGTTTGTGCTATAAGGTCTGACTGATGTCATGTGTGTCTGTGTTCATTTCCTGTCTCTGCACTTAAGGGCAGTTACAGAGTGTGAAAACATTGCCGCGGTAACCATAGAAAGTGCAGCCTTAGTGAGTCTGTTCCCATGGCGTTCCCACGGCTTCTGCTTTCCAGGTTTTCCTTCAGAGTCTATCCTGCTGATTTTTAAGAGTGATCATTTCTCCCCCGTTTTCCCCTCTGTTTTAATTGAAGCCACTGCTTCCCCAGGATAGTGTTCATTTTGATTCACGTCTCCATTTTTTTCTGACTGATTGACATCTCAGAAGCACTCAGATGGAAATGCAGACCGCCCTGCAGGCATCGATGTAGCTTATTACAGCAAAAGTGCTGAAGATTCACAGACTGGATCAGAACTGTGTGTGAGCACAGACTGGATCAGAACTATGTGTGAGCACAGACTGGATCAGAACTCTGTGTGAGCACAGACTGGATCAGAACTATGTGTGAGCACAGACTGGATCAGAACTCTCTGAATGCTTTGTTCTGGCTGTGGTTCTGTATGTTTACCAGCTGCCTCTGCATTAATTTGATCACTTTCTCACAAATTAGTGGTGGAAGAAATATGGTGTCCTTCTGTTCTTCTGGACAAAGCTGATGTCCTACAATGAACTAATGCGATAGTGGAGGTGTAGACTCATACATTTCAGTGGATTTTATCTGGTTTATATAACTTGTGCTGCAGTTATTGTTGCATTTTGTGTACAGTTGTTCAGGGGTGGTTTTTGATGTGTAGTTAATTCAGTAAAACCCATTCTGATAAACGCAGCAGTAAAGTACTGTAGTTATCTAGTCACAGTGAAAACATACATTCTTCTTCCTGTATGTATACACTTCTAGAACTTTCCTGCAATTCAGGGCGATCTATGGTTTTGTTTCCTCAAAGAGATTATGTAGAAGAAAGACAGGGATATGAGCAATTTAAATATTTTCTCTATTAAAATGGTCCATGCTTTGCTGTGAGAATGTTCTATATTAGATTAGCCTTTTTAAAGTAGTGATGCATGTAACCCCAGATGCAGGGTGGCAAACCCTCTGCAGAGCAGTTATTTCTGAGCTTAATATCACACTGCTTTATATTCGTTTTTACATCATCATGTATATCCGACCTGCCCCTGGTCCTGTGACGGCTTTGTGCATTATTAAACTCTGAACACAGGGACAAGGCATTCCCGCTGCCAAAGCATCATCCTACATCCCGAGGAGAAAAATTACACTTATTACACTTTGGGTCTCTAGTTTCTGTGATGATTTCTGTAAATTATTTATTTCTTAACCAGCAGTAGACTGTTTTTGAGACACTCAGTCATAAGGAATTTATTCATGGTATTGTTTAAAAAATGTATTCACTATATTGTTTAAAGGATAACATTCTAATTTAAATTTTTTCAGTATTGTCAACATATCCTATGAAATAACAAAACCAAAGCTGTTTCTGTCCAACTCTCAGTACTTTTTGATATTTTCCTGCCCCACTTAGCTTTCAACCATGAAAGCCATTCATTTCAGCACTGCACTGAAGTCATTAAATACAGCTCAGACACACATTTTCATTTTCATAAAATGCAACCTATTATCAGGGAAAACATGACCAGTGATCTTTTCACCAAATTTACTTAAAAACAGAGTAAACTGATCATGGGGGCTATTTTCAGTATTTCAGTGCTGCACAAAACTCCTTTCCACATATCAGAACAGCAATCGTTGTCACTTCAAAAAGTTGTTTCAGTATAAAGCACAAAGGTTCTTCGTAATGGGGAATTATGCTGACCTAAGCAGCAGTATGTCTCTCTGACTTGTTTTTAGACTTTTTTAGGCAACAATGTTAATCTATGACTTATCACTTTGATAAATTTGTTGAGAGTTGGGGAGGGCACATTTATGTATTCTGACCTTCATGACCGCGATTCTGTATCCCAATAAGTAGGTACAGTTATTTTAGGTTACAGTTATTTAGGCCAAACCCCACCCCCCCCCCCCCAGGCCAGTAAAGGGGCAGGTATGAAAGCCCCACTGTGAGAGCGATGTGTCACATGTGCTTAATTCCGTTCTGTGTTTTTGTAGGCGGGAAGGCTTCATCTTTAATCTAAAATTCTCCGCGTTTCTTATCCTTCTCTCTCCGACGCAATTAGGATGCTCACTTGTGAACCGTTTGAGATAAAATGGTGCTTAATGAGTTTCTCCGTACCCGTCCCTGGTAATGCTCTCCCCATCTGGTCTCCTGCTTTGTCCCCCTTTTTTCCATTTAACGGGGCGTCTTTTATCCGTCTCGTAATACAAATTTAATGAATTCTGCTGATTAAAAAAACATACACACACAGACAGGCTGATTTGTGATTTGGTCCTGGCTCAGGACTTCATAGAGATGTGTAGCTGCACAAAGCCAGGCTGGACATGCTGACTGCACGCAGCTCTCCAAGGTATCCGCCCGTAGAGCTCCCAGCTCGCACCAGATGGTCAAATCCCAGCGTTATCTAACCAAAATATCAACCATTTGTGGCTTTTTAACAGATCATATTTCATGCGCATAAACACAGCACAGAGACGCCAGCGAGGATGAACCTGGCGTGCTAGCGCGCCGCGAACGGGTTCCGGAAAACAGAACCACAAAAGAAAAAATGCAGGGAATTGGGGAGGAGGGGCGGGGCGGGGAGGGGGCAGTCTGAGGGCCAGCCGTGTCTCTGCTGTTGGGTTAGAGGCGCAGGTATGAAGCCCCCGATGTTCAGGTGTCCAATGTGAGCAGGTGATGATGGAGGCAAGAAGCCCTTTCAGGAGCATGGAACGCCGTCACTGCATAAGAGCTCGTTTAGCCTAACGCTAACCCTCGCTCCATAAGAGCTCATTTAGCCTAACGCTAACCCTCGCTCCATAAGAGCTCGTTTAGCCTAACACTAACCCTCACTGCATAAGAGCTCATTTAGCCTAACGCTAACCCTCACTGCATAAGAGCTCATTTAGCCTAACACTAACCCTCACTGCATAAGAGCTCATTTAGCCTAACGCTAACCCTCACTGCATAAGAGCTCGTTTAGCCTAACGCTAACCCTCACTGCATAAGAGCTCATTTAGCCTAACGCTAACCCTCACTGCATAAGAGCTCATTTAGCCTAACGCTAACCCTCACTGCATAAGAGCTCATTTAGCCTAACGCTAACCCTATCCCTCGCTCCATAAGAGCTCATTTAGCCTAACACTAACCCTCACTGCATAAGAGCTCATTTAGCCTAACGCTAACCCTCGCTCCATAAGAGCTCATTTAGCCTAACGCTAACCCTAATCCTCGCTGCATAAGAGCTCATTTAGCCTAACACTAACCCTCACTGCATAAGAGCTCATTTAGCCTAACGCTAACCCTAACCCTCGCTCCATAAGAGCTCATTTAGCCTAACGCTAACCCTAATCCTCGGGGCATAAGAGCTCATTTAGCCTAACCCTAACCCTCGCTTCATAAGAGCTCACTTAGCCTAACGCTAACCCTCGCTCCATAAGAGCTCATTTAGCCTAACGCTAACCCTCGCTGCATAAGAGCTCATTTAGCCTAACGCTAACCCTCGCTCCATAAGAGCTCATTTAGCCTAACGCTAACCCTAATCCTCGCTTCATAAGAGCTCATTTAGCCTAACGCTAACCCTCGCTGCATAAGAGCTCATTTAGCCTAACGCTAACCCTAATCCTTGCTGCATAAGAGCTCATTTAGCCTAACGCTAACCCTAACCCTCGCTCCATAAGAGCTCATTTAGCCTAATGCTAACCCTAACCCTCGCTGCATAAGAGCTCATTTAGCCTAACCCTCACTGCATAAGAGCTCATTTAGCCTAACGCTAACCCTAATCCTCGCTGCATAAGAGCTCATTTAGCCTAACGCTAACCCTAACCCTTCGCTGCATAAGAGCTCATTTAGCCTAATGCTAACCTTCGCTGCATAAGCGCTCATTTAGCCTAACGCTAACCCTGTCTGCATAAGAGCTCATTTAGCCTAACGCTCACTCAGAGTAATCAGAAGTTTTGCCGAAGTGACTGTCAGATGCAGAGGATCATGGGTAAAGCTTCAGTACACAGCTTGCATTCCTCTTATGTAGGATCCATTCATACAGCTGGATATTTACTGAAGTAATTCAGGTTAAGTGCTTTCTCTCAAGGGTCCAGCCACAAGAGCTCGTCTGGGAATTTAACCTGCGAGTTACTAGGCCAGTGCCCTACATATTATACTACCATACCCAGCGTGGCTCTCTAGCAGTTATATACAGATTACAGTCATATGAGCAGCTTTAAGGTCTAAATTAAACATTAGCGTGCGTGTGTATGTGCGCATGCCAGTGTATGAGCATGTTTGTGTGTGTGTACATACGTCTGCTTCAAGACCAGGCTTGACACGCTGCTAGTTGCTGGTGGTTATTTGCCTGTATATTATTTGCCTATTGCTAGGTTGTAGGAAAAACTGTGTATGTCCATGTTAGTGTTTGTGTGCATGCACACGTGTCCATGCATGTGTGTGCATGTGTACGTGTGTGTGGGTGTGGGTGTGTGTGTCTGGTTGTGTAGCTCATTGTATCTGAGGCTGTTTTTGCCCCCCCCCCCCCAGCCCCATTAGCCGGAGGTAATGAAACACCTCTCCCTGCGAGGCCTGTGATGTCGCCTGGGCCTCCTGCTGAGATCACAGCTCCCAGCATGCCTCAGGAAGGCAGGTGCCCATCAGTGGCTCCGCCCCCCTCTTCCTCTCTGCACTACGGCAGAAAAACTCTCCAGGACCTGAGAGCCAAAAAACCGGACAGGAATATTAGCATTTTTTAATAACACGCCATCTGTATTCCAAAACGCCTCCCTCTCTGTTCACCTGGCACACTGCTGACCTCAGAAGACCCAGATCACCTGTATCTTCCACGCTCCGTGTCTCCGGATCAGCACTGTAGGCCGTGCTCGCTGCAGTAACGAGTCTAATTAAGACTGTTAATTACCTTCCCTCCTGTGTTTTCCACAGGGACAACGGCCTCAGTTCTGTGTGTGAGTGTGTGTGCTCACTGGTGCACGCCTGTGTGTGTGTGTGTGTGGGGGAGGGGGGTGGGAGTGTGAGTGTGTGCGCACACTGGTGCACGCCTGTGTGTGTGTGTGTGAGAGAGAGGGAGAGTGTGTGTGTATGTGTGTGTGTGTGTGTGAGAGAGGGAGAGTGTGTGTGTGTGTGTGTGTGAGAGAGAGGGAGAGTGTGTGTGTGTGTGAGTGAGTGTGTGTGTGAGTGAGAGAGGGAGTGTGTGTGAGAGAGGGAGAGTGTGTGTGTGTGTGAGAGAGAGGGAGAGTGAGTGTGTGTGTGTGTGTGTGTGAGAGAGAGGGAGAGTGTATGTGTGTTTGAGTGTGAGTGAGTGTGTGTGTGTGTGAGTGAGAGAGGGAGTGAGTGTGTGTGTGTGTGTGTGTGTGTGTGTGTGAGAGAGGGAGAGTGTGTGTGTGTGTGTGAGTGAGAGAGGGAGAGTGTGTGTGTGTGTGTGTGTGAGAGAGAGGGAGAGTGTGTGTGTGTGTTTGCACCAAACTCATCAGTGCAGTTTTTCATTCCACACAGAGCAGGTTTAATTACCCCTTTCCTTCTTCAGTAGAGCATGGCAGCAGTACTGGCCTCTAAGCGCGTCCCTGTCTTTAACTACACAGAAATATCACAGCATTTTAGGAGACGGACGGGAAAATCACACTCTTCATGTCTGACAGGGTAAGGACTGGGGAATGGCCCTAATATACTATTAAAAATAGAATTAAATCATGCTTATTATTATCTATCATGGCCCAAAAGCACATTATCTGGGTGATTTTGGCAGTGCCTCTGCTTCTACAACGGGAGTCTATGATGATCTGTTTTCCTGGTTTGCTTTATAGTGCGTTAATGTATATAAGAATGACCACAGGAAATGTCACTTGGATCACTGCATTACTGCAAATCTTACAGGCAGTTTCCATGTGACATCACATGCAATGCAGTGACAAACCAGTGGATGTCATGTGAGGAAGAAGATAGCTCCGTATTATAAACATATGATTTACCAAATCCAAATCGACCAGCTGTTTTTAAATGTGTTCGGTTGCAGCATAATTGTAAATGAAAATCTGCCCTCACTGCTGATATTCTGAGTGTGCATACCTGTGTGCTTGCCTGCGTGCGCATGTGTGCGTGCGATGCATATGTGCATGCGTGTATGTGTGTGTGATGCGTATGTGCATGTAGGTGTGTGTGCGTGCATGCCTGCTTGCCTGCCTGCTTGCCTGTGTGCATGTAGGTGTGTGTGTGCGTGCATGCCTGCTTGCCTGTGTGCATGGGTGCATGGGTGTATATTTTTCTTCTGATTGCGGAAGGGCTTTCCATGGGGGGGTCCCCTCAGCATGGAGTGCAAAGCCTGAAGCAGAACAGTGAGGGGTCTGGTCCATCAAACACAAACAGAGGCCCCCGTGAGTGTGACAGCGCAGCCTGGCAGACGGACCCCAGGCCGTCTTATCTCCAGCGCTGTTGCTTCTGTCTGGCCTCCTTAGGCAGGGAGCAGCGGCTCTCATGTCTTGTTTTGTTGCCGTGGTAAGTGGGAGTGGATATAGAATGTGAAATATGAAACAGGAGGAATTACAGCCCTGGCAGAGCGAGCCGCGTGCTGGCGAGGAGGAGGTCCTGCCCTCCTAATCAAAAGGTTGCAGATTCAATTCCCAGGTTGGGTGCAGCCAACATACCCTTGAGCAAAGTACTTAACCTGAAAGGCTTGTGTAAATATCCAGCAGCGTGATGGATTATGTGTAAAAATATCAGCTGTGTGTAAGTGCTTCTGCTGAACCAGTAAATAATGGAACAAATAAAAACCTAGAGCTTACGTTTGAGCTGCAATAGATCTCTACTCCACTGCAGCTCTTACTGCAGCTCTACTGCACTGCTGCTCTCACTGCAGCTCTACTGCACTGCTGCTCTCACTGCTGCTCTACTGCACTGCTGCTCTCACTGCTGCTCTACTGCACTGCTGCTCTACTGCTGCTCTCACTGCAGCTCTACTGCACTGCTGCTCCTTCTGCTGCTCTACTGCACTGCTGCTCTCACTGCAGCTCTACTGCTGCTCTACTGCACTGCTGCTCTCACTGCTGCTCTACTGCACTGCTGCTCTTACTGCTGCTCTACTGCACTGCAGCTCTACTTCAGCTCTACTGCACTGCAGCTCTACTGCACTGCTGCTCTCACTGCAGCTCTACTGCACTGCAGCTCTCACTGCAGCTCTACTGCACTGCTGCTCTCACTGCAGCTCTACTGCACTGCTGCTCTCACTGCTGCTCTACTGCACTGCTGCTCTCACTACAGCTCTACTGCACTGCAGCTCTACTGCACTGCTGCTCTTACTGCTGCTCTACTGCACTGCTGCTCTCACTACAGCTCTACTGCACTGCTGCTCTTACTCACTGCAGTTGTAATGATGGGGAAGCCCTGTCTTCATTGTAAAAGTTTTACTGCTTCTGTGTCCTGGTGTGAAATGTAGTTGCCCAGTGATGTGAGCTCACCACACAGGTCTCTGAGTGCAAAAAGAATTAAAGAAAAACAGAATTAGACTTGTAATCAATAGTTAATGAGGCATTTCCAGTCTCCAGCCTATTCAAAGGGCTTTTCTTTGGATCTTATTGAAACTGGATATAAATTATGCAGTGGATTGAGCTGTTTGTGGGTAGATTGGCGATTCATTTGCTAGTTCCTGATTGAAAAACAGCAGGTTAATTGAAACTATCAGACTGGGATTTCCTCACCAGACTGAAAACAGGATTTTTCTAACTTCTGTGGGGCTGCATAAACATTATGCAATTTAACACAACGAGTGTAACATTGACTGGCAGCCATGCAATATGCAGAGTGTGGTCCCGGCACACAGACACAGGCTCTGTGGGTTTATAGACTGAGGGAGATGCCTCTTTCGGACAGATCAGACACTGGGTGACCAGTCGTGTCTAAAATTAGTACTTATTGTGAGTTGCAACTTGCCACCATCTTTGTGAATTGGGCATGTCCAGTTTTGAGCCCCATTTGCATAAAACGGGTCATCTTGGCTCTGAGGTGTGTGTAGTTAACCCTTTGTAAACATGCCTGATCCTGACCTCGCACTGGGCGCTGTTTCCCTTGTAGTGCAGTTTGCTTTCTGTGGGTGGTCTGTGAATTTGACATATATATATATATATATATATATATATATATTAGTGATGGATTAAGAGTGGCAAAACCTTTGCAGTCATTTTGTGAACCCCCCCTCCCATGTATCATAATATGATAGTATGAAAACATACTCTGTGTTTTATATAACGCTTCTACAGAAAGCAAAAGTAGGTATTCGTTCAGCCAGTAAATCCGTGTAAACCTGAGGTTGTTTTAAAGATCCTTTCGGCTACAATGAAGGAAAACCCCTGATGTTTCTAACAGTAAATCATGCTGCTGTTCTCAATCCAGAGGTCCAGGAAAAGTCTCCTAGCTGATATCCACTGCTGCTCTCTGTGTATCCGGCTGGCTTTCTTAATGCTAGTTACCTGTCTAGCCTGCAATTAGGGGCTTTTCTGATATGATATGATTTGCACTTTTGTACGTCACTTTGGATAAAGGCATCTGCTAAATAAATGTAATGCAATGTGGCATTTCTGCTACACCCCTATAACACCCATACCACTTCTGTTACACGCCTACACGTCGGCTGTTACTCTCCTATATCATCTCTGCTACACCTTTATAACACCTGTTACAACCCAATGGCACCCCTGTTACCCTCCTATAACAGCCACCTAATGCCTGAGAGCAGTGTATTTGGGCTAATTTGTTGCATCCGAGGGAGTTGGATTCATTACATTGTTTTTCCTTTTTGACACATTTAATTACGTTTGCATATAACTGTATTTTAATAGACACTGTGATATACACACACACACACACACACACACACATACAGGTGAAAGCTCGTATCTCCTCTCAATGCTTAAGCCACTAGCCCTCACAGGCATAAAGCTCAAATGATTTGATCACATCTTAAGTCCCAAATCGCTGCTTCTGCATTACTGCCAAAGGATATCCGGATAAGGGTGTCATAACATTTAATTGGGTAGAGTTGGCCTTGGTCCTTGATTGCTAATGTTGGAATGTCCCTGTCTAACTCGGCTCCCTTGAGCAGCGTCTGCCTCAGTATCTCTGTCTCTTTGGGTGTGAATATAAGTATAGTCATGTGATGTGGACCAGCCCGTCCCTCCGAGGGACCTCACTGCACCCTGCAGCGCTCCTGCTGGAGGAGAGACGGCGCTCCTGCTGGAGGAGAGGCGGCGCTCCTGCTGGAGGAGAGGCGGTGCGGTGGTCTGGAGGAGAGGCGGTGCGGTGGTCTGGAGGAGAGGCGGGCGCTCCTGCTGGAGGAGAGGCGGTGCGGTGGTCTGGAGGAGAGGCGGCGCTCCTGCTGGAGGAGAGGCGGGCGCTCCTGCTGGAGGAGAGGCGGGCGCTCCTGCTGGAGGAGAGGCGGCGCTCCTGCTGGAGGAGAGGCGGCGCTCCTGCTGGAGGAGAGGCGGCACGGTGGTCTGGAGGAGAGGCGGCGCTCCTGCTGGAGGAGAGGCGGCGCTCCTGCTGGAGGAGAGGTGGGCGCGGTGGTCTGGAGGAGAGGCGGCGCTCCTGCTGGAGGAGAGGCGGTGCGGTGGTCTGGAGGAGAGGCGGCGCTCCTGCTGGAGGAGAGGCGGCGCTCCTGCTGGAGGAGAGGCGGCGCGGTCCGAGGAGGAGCACATACATTTTACAATGTATTTAATGCATGTATTTTAATGCATGGCAAAATGAGTAAATATGATCCAGTTCATATAGTCTAGTAATGTATTTCAAGTGCATGTGAAATATATTTACTATGCATTTAACACTTATTTCCAAATAGCATTCCAAATGTGTTTCTAAATGCAATGCAGATGCATTCAAAATATATTATAAAATATATTCATGTAAGTATATTTCGTATATATTTCACAAACATTGGAAGTACATATTGAAATGGCCAAATTTTACAGATTATTTTGCCATGCATTAGGAATACATCTTAGAATACATAAAAAAGATATGTGTGAAATGTATTTTAATATTTTTTTAAAATATTTTTTTTGAATACTTGCTGGTGTCTGTTCCTTGCAGGTCCTGCATAATTGTGCGGAAGTGTCTGCTCTGGGTGAAGAACTAAAACACAATTTAACGTTATGACGGTTCACTACCCGGCTGATCTATTCCCTAAGAAAAGGGCAAAGATTTTCCTTTTCAAAGCAATTAATTTTAATCAGAAATAATGAGAGGACTGTCATCGACCCATCTCACACAGCTCTGGTTACACACTGTCTTTGCAATGATTCAAATAATTAGAAAGCAGACAGTAGCTTTCGCCTGGTTTTCCAGTTTGGTTTGACTTAAACTAATATTGTCAGCCATTAAAGGCTTCACAGTTTGTACGAGGTGTTTGTCATTATGGAAATGGTTTTGTAATTATGAAGTTTGCTGTGGAAGAGATGAAAAAAGAAAGAGTCTTTTGAAGTGAAGGCCCTGCTATATAACAGCATGTACAGCCATTAGAATTAAAAGATGAAAGTATATTTTACAGAGCAGCACCTGCTCTGTAAATTTTTTTTTGTTATTTGCCAAAGGGACATAAAACCTTGAATAGTGTTTCTTTGTGAGGGTCACAAAGTTCAGGAAACTGAAATTGGTGATTAATAATTGACCATAAATTATCCCTGTCAGTGACATGATGATTCTCATTGTGAGAATATTCTGATTTCCTTTTCAAAGACGAGTGCAGTTTCCGCAGCGAACCCTGGCAGACAGACTGGGCCTCCCCAGAGGGAAAGGTTATCGCCAGACTTTCTGCGGCGCTATTTTTGAAACAGAAGGTCCGCACACCCGTCACACGTCTGCTATTGATTTGTTAGAGCTGAAGGGGGAGAGCGAACGAGCCAGAGGATCCTGCAGAAAGAGAAATGCCTTTGCATAGGCATGCCATGAGAAAGATAAGTCATTAAGCAGCACTCCTTGACCAAATCATCAAAGGATACAGCGGGAAGGCTGGGCGTCTAGGCTGGGTAAACGTAAGACAAATGATGTGCTGAAGTGTGTCTGACGGATTGTGAAGAGCGTTGTTTGCAGACAGTGCCGCCTCCATCCATCACACTTAGCGCTGATGGCTCCAGATGTCAGCTGCAGCTACTTCAGCGCGCCCGCAAGCCGGCAAATTGGATAAACACCTCAGAGTGGAGGAGGAGAGGGCAAGGACCCGAGCTGGGCCTGCTTGTAAGGTGAGGAGGAGCCCATCTGGCGCAGAGACGAAGTGTGCAGCGGGTGGGTGGAGGGAGTGTGCAGTGGGTCCAGTGGGTGGGTGGAGGGAGTGTGCAGTGGGTCCAGTGGGTGGGTGGAGGGAGTGTGCAGTGAGTCCAGTGTGTCTGTGGAGGGAGTGTGCAGTGGGTCCAGTGGGTGGGTGGAGGGAGTGTGCAGTGGGTCCAGTGTGTCTGCGGAGGGAGTGTGCAGTGGGTCCATTGTGTGTGTGTGGAGGGAGTGTGCAGTGAGTCCAGTGTGTGTGTGGAGGGAGTGTGCAGTGGGTCCAGTGTGTCTGTGGAGGGAGTGTGCAGCGGGTCCAGTATGTGTGTGGAGGGAGTGTGCAGTGGGTCCAGTGTGTCTGTGGAGGGAGTGTGCAGCGGGTCCAGTATGTGTGTGGAGGGAGTGTGCAGTGGGTCCAGTATGTGTGTGGAGGGAGTGTGCAGTGGGTCCAGTGGGTGGAGGGAGTGTGCAGTGGGTCCAGTATGTGTGTGGAGGGAGTGTGCAGTGGGTCCAGTATGTGTGTGGAGGGAGTGTGCAGTGGGTCCAGTGTGTGTGCAGAGGGAGTGTGCAGTGGGTCCAGTATGTGTGTGGAGGGAGTGTGCAGTGGGTCCAGTATGTGTGTGGAGGGAGTGTGCAGTGGGTCCAGTGGGTGTGTGGAGGGAGTGTGCAGTGGGTCCAGTATGTGTGCGGAGGGAGTGTGCAGTGGGTCCAGTATGTGTGTGGAGGGAGTGTGCAGTGGGTCCAGTGGGTGTAGGGAGCATTCACAGATCAGCAGTCTATATCACTCACAGATCAGAAACCTTATTCTTAGTCTACTGAGGAGGATCCTTCAGAACAAGGCCGGAGACTCTGAGCTCTAGAGCTGTCCTGCTTCAGAAAGGGAATTCCAGGGGGAAAGAGGTTAGATGGTTCCTGAGGCATATAAACTACTTACATTACAGATATGATCATAAATTTATATATGTATCAGTAGATCTGTGTAAACAGCGCACACAACCAGTAATAATGCAGCAGAGGAGTATTCTTCATACAAGATGAGTAAAATGTTTGCCCTAATTACACAAAGCCAGAAGCTGGTTGAATAGTTGCCATGTGTACACACTCAGCAGGCTCAGAGTGTCTGTCTCTGTGGACACAGTGCAGCTACAGGAGCGCCGAGTGCATTTAGTGTAAATGACTCCACTTTAATCAGCTCTGCAGCCAGCACTGCTGTCCAGCCCTACAGAGCCCAGCTTTCAGCTTTCACCCCTCAATCCAGCCTGCCTGCCCCCCAACACCCAGACTGGGGTACAGCCTGTCCCCCAAAACCCAGACTGGGGTACAGCCTGTCCCCCAACACCCAGACTGGTGTACAGCCTGTCCCCCAAAACCCAGACTGGGGTACAGCCTGTCCCCCAACACCAACACCCAGACTGGTGTACAGCCTGTCCCCCAACACCAACACCCAGACTGGTGTACAGCCTGTCCCCCCGCACTGAGGCTGGGGTACAGCCTGTCCCCCAACACCCAGACTGAGGTACAGCCTGTCCCCCTACATTGAGGCTGGGGTACAGCCGGTCCCCCCACACTGAGGCTGGGGTACAGCCTGTCCCCCTACACTGAGGCTGGGGTACAGCCTGTCCCCCCACACTGAGGCTGGGGTACAGCCTGTCCCCCCACACTGAGGCTGTCTCAGTGATGAGTCCGCGCTCGATCTAGATATCTCAGCACCCCCGCTTTCTCCCTTTCATCATGTGGAAAGCAGGCAAATATTTGAACATGTAAAATCTGCATAATTCATTCATGAATTCATATTTTATTTACTTGATAAATCCACCTAGTGCTTTGAATTTGTAAGAGATTCATGATCTACCTTTTGATCTCCCTTGAGTCAGGCACAAGGACCTGCTTTCAAAGGGATTAGAATCTGCACTTCAGTATTTAGTCTCAGTGAGTGCCAGTTGGAGAAACCAGATGGCCCAGATTAGTCCATCCCTAGTGCTCACAGGCATTAATAATGACAGAGTTAGCCTTGGTTCACAGGCATTAATAATGACAGAGTTAGCCTTGGTGGTGGTCTTCTCAGTGCCACCCACCTGGACAAGGTGATTGGTTGATGAATATGTTCCTGATATGAGAGCCATCCTAGCACCAATCAGCAAGCCCCTCTGCACAGCAGCAGGATGAATGCACTAGGGCCTGTGGCTGATTTGTGCTCAGGTGGCCAACAAGGCTTTTCAAATGGCTGAATATATGTTGACTAGAGCGGTGAGCTCCTCATACACGTGTATGTTTTAAGTGTGTGTTCAGAACCAGGAGCAGAGCATGCTTTAGCAGGTTGGGTTATTCAGAACCAGGAGCAGAGCATGCTTTAGCAGGTTGGGTTATTCAGAACCAGGAGCACAGAATGCTTTAGCAGGTTGGGTTATTTATGTTAATAATGGAGAGAGAGAGAGAGAGAGAGAGAGAGAGAGAGAGATGAAAGTGTGTAGGAAAGGAGAGAGGGAGGCAGGAAAGAAGAGAGAGGAGAGTGTGTAACGAGTCGTGACAGTAAGTTGCGTACTGTTTTATCTCGCCGGGTGCCAGGCAGGTGTATCAAAAGCACAACCGCTGGCGATTTTCAGGAATCCAATTTGCGCAGGACTTTATAAATATGAAAGGTACCTGGGCGCGCAGCGCTCACGGAGGGGCCAGAGTGCTAATTAACTCGCTATCTCAAACTTTTGTTAATTTTAATAGTTTTACAAGGATCCAGCAATGGCGCTAATAAAGCTCAGTGACTGTGGCAGGTGTAATTTCACGGATTAGCCTGCCAGTGCCCAATCCACTCAGGC